>NC_069504.1:935783133-936084383 GCF_027579735.1 Bombina bombina | reverse complement strand
AGTTGAAGCTGCGTTAAATATGCTCTACGCTCCTTTTTTGGAGCCTAACGCAGCCTTTATGTGGACTCTCAATACCAGAGTTATTTTTATGGTGCGGCCAGAAAAAAGCCGGCGTTAGCTACGCGGGTCCTTACCGACAAAACTCTAAATCTAGCCGTTTAATAGCTTTGTGAAGGGGAAAAGTGCTAAATAAATACAAAACACTTTACCTGTCTTTAAGTTTGGCAAGAAACTCCTCTTCCATCACAGGCCCATTATGAATTGTAAATACCAACAGAAGTATTGTAGGGTCTCAAGATTCAGCAGGATAACATATAGATGAATAAAGTATTAAATGTAATCCTTTATAATCACCTCTAGTATCTTTACCATTGCTGACATCATAGTTACTGGTCTATAGCTTCCTTGATATGTTCTTGTTCCTTTTCTAAACAATGGCTCAGCATCAGCATTATGTCAGTACTTTGGAATTGTGTCTATGGAGAATATGTCTTGAAAAATGAAGAGTATTTGTTTGGCTATTACATATATAGGTTACCATAACCACCACTTTAGTATCAAATGGCTGACCCCCCCTACATGCTACAAGTGATCAGATTAGTTAGGGTGGTGAAGGGAATGGATGGGACAACATTTGCTTTTTATTTTAAGGCATTCTTTTTTTCTTTTAAATAAATACCCCCCCCATCTTACAGTAAAACTAATAATGCCTTTATGAGCGTTGGTGCAGCAATGGTGAAGGTGGAAACTGGTGTGTGAAACACTGCACAATGATATTGAGTGTTACACTTCCTTCTATTGGTACACCCCATTAAAATAATGAGATCACAATGCTGAGCATAGTGCTTCCAGTTAGGAAGGCTGTACATGCACTAGTGTCCACAAGTCTAGTAAGGCACCAGTTTTGTACATCATGAACCATCCTGGTAAGGGGCATTTATTTTCATTGTAAGCAGGATGTTAATTTAAAAAAAGATTTTCTGGTTAAAAAAATGTTTTCTTTTCTTTGAATTAATACATTTTGCAATAAAACAGAGGTATGGAACTCTTGTGCCATACCTTCCCTACCTTCCCAAGTTGCAGGAACATGTAAATAATGTAAGCATATAGGTTTCCACCCATCCTTACGGAAACAACCCCAACAACCCCATGTCCGTGCCTAGGTACTCTCTCATCCTTGTGCTCAAACCTAAAAGCTTTCTCTGTTGCTTACTTACTCACTTGCAGATGATCTCCCAATATTACTTGTGCTCTTCATTCAACCAGCAAGCATTTTTTTACACCTCTCTTTTTTGTACTCTTTTGTGCACTCCCCAGGCACCCTTTTAACCTTATCCTTTTCCTAACCTTATGTACACCCACCAAAAGTTTTCTTGTATATTAACAGGCATAATTCTCACATGCTTTTGAACACACCTAGGTGCTCTTCTCATCCTTAATTTATACCCACATGCACTTCTAGTCGCATCTGTACCAACTCCTCCCACTCCTGTGCACTCCACCATTAATTCTTTCATCTTTATGCTCAAATTTTGTGGATTTTTCTATTACTTAAATTGTGCACTTTTGGAAAATAATTAGTTTTATAGGAATACACTTTCTCTCTGTGAGAAAAATTAGCCTTAATAACTAAAGGAAGGCTTTTTTTAGTTCTATCTTGATAATGCCATACTTGTGCAAGCTTTAAGCATGTAGCAAATGTGTGAGCTGTGATATTCAGAATCAGTCTGGGCTTAATTCTTGCCATAAAGCTTGCACAAACATTGAATAAGTGGTTAATACTTCACCGCTTGAAAAAAGTTATCAAATTTACTTGGTGTCTTGGTATCCTTTGTTGAGAATAATAACTTGGTAGGCTCAGGAACAGTCATGCACTATTTGGAGTTAGCTGCTGATTGGTGGCTGCCCATATTTGCCTCTTGCCATTGACTCACCCAACGAGTGCAGTTAGCTCAGTATGGTGCATTACTGTTCCTTCAACAATAGATACCGAGAGAATTAAAGGGACACTGAACCCAATTTTTTTTATTTTGTGGTTCATATAGAGCATGACATTTTAAGCAACTTTCTAATTTACTCCTATTATCAAATTTTCTTTATTCTCTTGGTATCTTTATTTGAAAAGCAAGAATGTAAGTTTAGATGCCGACCCATTGTTGGTGAACAACCTGGGTTGTCCTTGCTGATTGGTGGATAAATTCATCCACTAATAAAAAGGTGCTTTCCAGAGTGCTACACCAAAAGAAAAAAAAAAAACAAATCTTAGATGCCTTCTTTTTTAAATAAAGATAGCAAGAAAACAAAGAAAAATTGATAATAGCAGTAAAATAGAAAGTTGCTTAAAATTGCATGATCCATCTGAATCACGAAAGAAAAAAATTGGGTTAAGTGTTCCTTTAAGAAAATTAGATGATAGAAGTAAAAAAAAAAAGTAGAAATGTGTTTAAATTTTTTATATGCTTTCTAAAATCCCTAACTCTTAATAGGTTAAACCATTTGAGGTACTCTATCTGAACCTTGAGTCCTTTTTATCTTTTTTGAGTTAAGTGAACCAATATATCTTTAAAGCCTTAGAAGTTCTCTTACTTTACTAACGGCTAGATTATGAGTTTTGCGGTAAGAGCTGCTTGGTACTAACTTGCAAGTTATTGTAAGGTAATATTGCAGCATAAAGCAAAAACAAAATAAGCAGCAAAAAGCAAAATTGAGCTCCATACCGCACTCCAATACCAGCGCTGCGGTGAGCTGGTTTTACGTGCTCGTGCACGATTTCCCCATAGACATCAATGGGGAGAGCCGGCTGAAAAAAAGTTTAACGCCTGCAATAACACCTAACACCCTAACATGAACCCCGAGTCTAAACACCCTTAATCTGCCGCCCAGACATCACCTACACCTACATTATATTTATTAACCCCTAATCTGCCACCCCTGACACCGCTGACATCTAACATTACAATTATTAACCCCTAATCTGCTGCCCCTAACGACGCCGCCACCTACATTATACTTATTAACCCCTAATCCGCCGCCCCTAACATCGCCTACATTTATTAACCCCTAATCTTCCGCCCCCAACGTCGCCGCCACTATACTAAAGTTATTAACCCCTAACCCTAAGTCTAACCCTAACCCTAACACCCACTAACTTTATTGTAATTAAAATAAATCTAAATAAAACCTACTATTAATAACTAAATAATTCATATTTAAAACTAAATACTTACCTATAAAATAAACCCTAAGCTAGCTACAATATAACTAATAGTTATATTGTAGCTAGCTTAGGTTTTATTTTTATTTCACAGCTAAGTTTGTATTTATTTTAACTAGGTAGATTAGTTAGTAAATAGTTATTAACTATTTACTTACTACCGAGCTAAAATAAATACAAATGTACCTGTAAAATAAAACCTAACCTGTCTTACACTAACACCTAAACTTACACTACAATTAAATAAATTACATTTATTAAATACAAATAACCAAATTACAAAAAACAAACACTAAATTACACAAAATAAAAAAGAAATTATCAAATATTTAAACTAATTACACCTGATCTAATAGCACTATCAAAATAAAAAAGCCCCCACAAAAAAAATAAAAAAAAACCCTAGCCTAAACTAAACTACCAATAGCCCTTAAAAGGGTCTTTTGCGGGGCATTGCCCTAAATAAATCAGCTCTTTTACCTGTAAAAAAAATACAAACACCCCCCCAACAGTAAAACCCACCACCCAATCCGCCAATAGAATGCAAGCTCAATCCTATTGGCTGATTGGATAAGCTGATTGGATAATACCCGATTGAATTAAATCGGGTTGATTTTTGTCCGCCGCTTCAGAGCAGGCAGACAAGTTATGGAGCAGCTGTCTTTATACCGCTGCTTCATAACTTCTGTTTCCGGCGAGCCTGAAGGCTCACCGTAAACAAGGGCATCGGAGCTTGATAATTTGGCCCCTAAAACTTCCCCAACAGACCAGAGCATATGTAGCATCTTTGATATCACTCAATATAAACAGAAATAGAGCCTTGTTTTTTTTTATATACCTATCAAAACTATATATATATATTTTAAAGATAAATTTAAACATGTTTAAATTTATCTTTGGCTAAGTTTATTTATTTTAACTGCGTGCAACACTTCTGTCACCTGAAGCCGACGTTTCTTGTTATCGACCAGTAAACAGGGAAGTGACACAGGCTGTTTTAGGGGAAGGGTGTTAAATATAGTGTGTAACACAGAGGTTATCTGTAATTTTAAAATTATACTATTAAAGTTTATTTTTAAAGTGTTATCTTTAGGATAAGAATGAGTGCTATCTACAGTAAGGCCCTTATTCTTTCTCTTTCTAAACAGTCCCAGAGGTTTTATTTATGCAATAAACCCATTTTCTTCATTCCGGGCTGCTGTGCAGCCTTTTTTTGTTTGTATTGAACCTAGAGGTTGGTTACCGCTTACTTTGGCCTTGCACCTTGCTTAAACACATGGGCTTATCGCATGGCCACATATTGATAACGTCATCCTCCTGCGACCCCGCTCTTCCTGGCAGAATGACAGCTGTAGCAGTTGTAGTTTGACTTCTCATACTGGTTGTAAAAGCTTCTCTGGGATCCCCTTTGTTTAGAAATAGCAGAAGTATATGGCTTTGCTATTGCTTTTTGGTAATTAGAAGGCTGCTAATTGCAGCTGTAACCACTGTTGTATTATTCTCAGCAGGGAATGGGGTTAATCAGGTAGCTTGCAGGGTAATTTTAGCTTTAAGGTAGAGATTACCCTCCCACCTGACACTCCTCATCTCCTGATCTCCCTACCTGATCCCTCTCAAATAGCTGTCTTCCCTCCCTCCCTCACCCCAGTTACCCCCATCTTAGGTGCTGGCAGACAGTCTGCTAGTATGCAGTTACTAGTTTGAACCATCTTAGGTACTGGGAGCTGTCTGCCACTACCCAGTTTTCTATATTATTTCTGTTTTATTTAATAAAAAAAATGTTTTCTTTAGTGTAACTGACCCCCCACATTTACCCCACCTCCCCCTCCAAGATCTTTTCCCCTGCCCTCTATTCCCCCTCTCCACTATAGGACCCCCCTACCCTATATTTTTCCTCCTTCCCCCTAAATCTCACTCTCAGTGTTTATTTTTTTCTGCAGTGTAGCAGTCCAACCCATTCTCGCCCTTCCCTTCACCCCAAAAGTGATGGGCCGCCAACCCGCCTCCCTGCTAACCCTCCCACACCAGCAACGATTGGCACCACTGCTACCCCATGCAGAGAGGGACACAGAGTGTCTCTCTCTCTCTGTATCGGTAATTCTGCAAGTCTATTTCTGCACTGCCCCACTCTCTGCAGAGAGAGGTCCAGGACACCAGCGTTGTACAGGGTTTAGCGATGGTCCTTAAGGGCTGAAATAAAACCACTCAAAGCACAGTTGTTTCCCACATAAGACAGTGTAACTGTCCTTAAAGGGACAATCAAGTAACAATTAAACTTTCATGATTAAGAAAAGGCATGCAAATTTTAAAAGAAACTTTCCAATTTACTTTAATTATCTTTGCAGTTAAAAGCTAAACCTAGTTAGCCTCTTAAACTAATTTCTAAGCTGTTTAAAACCGCCTCTTATCTTAATGCATTTTAACAGTGTTTCACAGTTAGACACTTTCCCTTGGAGTTATTAATAAGTCAGCACTGATTGGCTAAAATGCATGTCTGTCAAAAGAACTAAAATAAAAGGGCAGTCTGCAGCGGCTTGGGTACATGGTAATCACAGAGGTAAAAAAGTGTAATAATATAACAGTGCTGGTTTTTGCACTGTATAAGAATTTTTTCACCTTCTTTTCTCACACAACTAATCTAAAGTTAGCTCGCCGGAAACAAGGGGCTTCAAGCTCCATATGGAGTTTGATAAATATGCCCCATTGGCTTCTTATAACCCGCATACTAAGTGACTGAAGGTAATTTTGCTCATACTAAACAGCAAAAGGATTTGCCTTGTTAACATATTATTTGTGCTTAAGTATAACATATTGTTTATTATATACTAAAAAGTGGCTAAGATGTTTTATTTTGTTAATATTTTGTAAGCTCTACCTCTTTCCTATACGTATGCATTGAGCAATTTGTAATGTGTGATGAATAGATTTTGCTGTTATTTCAATTACTTTGTGCAAGTTTGTGTTTTCCATCTTCTTAATATGCATTTTAGTACTAACAAACACTTCAATACAAAAATTACATAAAAGAAAAATTCACATTAGGTAAGTGAAACAGTAGAAATATTTGCCATGGTGAAAAAATAATAATGTAATTGAAATGTAGAGAAAATAAAAGACAATTTGAAATATCTTAAATTGTAACAATTATAATGGTAATAACATTTTATTTCTATGTATTTATTGTGCACCAGCAAATACTGAACTGATCAATACAAAGTAAAATACAGAAAACAAGGTACCTGCTAGATGTAGGAGTGGAAAATATTTTATGTAAAAGCCTGTGTAAAGTGTTTATTGACAGTTTGGGGCCAGTGGCAGAAAACAAGTCAGCACACCAAGCTGCCCCCTCTGCAAGCCACATAGGGCTCCAATTATCAGAACGAATCATATCCACTGCCTTCATTTATCATTGCACAAGCATTTCCCCAGAAATGCTTGTGCAATGTCACCTACTGCTTACTGGTGGCCAATCAGCAGGGGCGGTCAATCATTTTGATCGTACCATAAATGGAGCTCATAGTGGCAAAAAAATGGTATACCACATTGAGCAAATGTTCCAAGGTTTGTCTCTGCTGACCTAATTAAAGGAAGGAATAATGTAAACATTATTTGTAAGGAAGATAAATTGTATCTAAGAACTGGTAAGCTACCAGTTTTTACCAGGACCATTCACCAAGTATATTTACAGTATACAGATAGATCAGTATGCTAAGGCACTGTGGCTGAGCTCTGTAGCAACCCAAGGGTTCCAGGTTCTATCCCCGGAGAGGTCCACTCATCCTTCTGAGGTTGATAAAATGAGCAGCGCCTTGAGACCCTTACGGGTGATTTGCCGCGCTTTACAAGTACCCAATACATACATACATACATACAGTATATAAAAACACTATGGGCCAGATTACGAGTGGAGCACAAAATATTGCTTTTGCTAGTGCAATATTTGGTCTCCACTCAGTAATACCAGCGCACGCAAATGTGTGCTGGTATTACAAGTTAGGTGCAATGCGAACGCGACCTCGTGTTCACGTTGCATGGTAGCTTTTCACTCATGCACTTCTATAGGCTCCAATTGGAGCCTCGTTCTCATGATGTCAGACATGGCATGAGTACCTAGCACAGCGAAGTGGGTAAGTGTTTTATATTAACACATAAATATATATGTATATAAGCATATACATATATATGTTATAGAGAACACACAATCCCTATAGAACGCAATGTAAAGGCACTTTTCACACCCACCAACGTTCAGCCCTCATAACGGCTTCTTGCAGTTATTTAAAAAAAAAAAAAAGCTACTATTTTTTTATTTTAACAAGGACCAACACACTTAATAGAGTGGGAAATTTGGGGGACATTTTAAAAAATTAACCATATGTCTGACCTGAGTGCTAATTGCTGACCAGCCACTAGTAATGTCATAATATATGTGTAGGTACTGCACACTTCTGCATCTCTAAAAAAATAACATTCTCCTAACCCTTTACCTGCTGTGGCATTTCCACCATATTTGGAGTTTTAATTCATTAAAGTACACCTGTAGGTCGTTTTTGGTGAAAAACCCAAACAAATTATATATTGTTTTCTTTCCAGCAAATTCAAACTATACCCTTATTTTACGTATATATCATGACATGTGAGAAATATACAAATTAATAAAGACACAGTGTGAACAAAATGCATATTTTTGTTAAAAAAGTTAAAAAGATTAGTGCACATGTTTTTTTCTAAACTTTATTGTAAAAAGAAGAAGAGGTTATCCCTATATAAAAATGTTCTTTATCTATAACTTTGATCTGAACCTCTACTCAAACAAATGCGCAATTATTCATGCCAGGTGATCACTATTACCACAGTGACCATCTGGCTATTAAACGCTATATATGGACATGTTTTAAAGAGGGGATTCTGGGCATTAAATCTAGGAGCTTAGGAGTCTCTAGGCCATTTTGGTGAACTGTTACATACCCATAAATACCGCTTCCCATAAAATGTGTGCAGGTTTTTTTTACTTTAACTTTTGAGTGAACTTTACATTTTTACATGCAATGTTTAAAAAAGCAGGTGGGTCTTCTGTGTTTTTAGGGTTAAGGGAGTTGATGGATTGAGGGATTGTAATACTTACCCAATCTACCCAGCTCTGTTAAGCCAAATGCAGTAACCCAGCACTGTCAGGGTTCTGGGGCTGGGTGATGTCACTGGCATCCCTGGATTCCACCAGTGATGCCAGATCACTAGACCACTATGGATGAAGGGGCATGTGCAGGGTGTGAGTGATGAGCACCGAAAATACCCGCCCCACATCCCCAGATGAAGACACGTGCTTGTCATCTCCATTAAAAGCATTGTGCAGATGACAACCATACCCCTCCACAATGAAGGGGTTAATGATATACCATACAGCTAAGGGCATCTTCAGGAAAAGTGATCTCAGGGCCCCAGTATCTAGAAACTGTGTAGCAATCACTTTTTGTAACTCTATTTTTCTAATTCACACTAGCAATTTCATCATTGTCAATTTCAGTACAGGAATCTTCATAACAGGAATCAAAAGCGATTGCACCTTTGTAATTGAACTTTTAAACAGCATTACATTTTTGTAACCAAGATATTAAATGGGATTGCACCTATGTGACTGCAAAGATAAAACCATTCATGGTAGCACAGTTTACAGTTAATGCAGCCACATTGATTAAATCCTACTCATGAAGGTGTGATCCGATTTGAGAGTTTGGTCATGGAGATATGGTTCATTTTTAAAACATAGTCAAGATGGTGCAATCCTGTTTGCACCAAATTTTTGCAATAGAGCAGTTTCACGGTTTACAGTGTGAGAACTGTTAAAAACCCACTTTAGAAGATGAGATAAATTGCTGCCACTTCCTTCTAATAGAAAGCTAAAGTGTTCTTCTTCACTTGAGATATATATCTCACTAAGGGTTAGATTACGAGCGGATTGCTATTTTGTGCCTTAACTTCACTAAACAGAGGCTATTTGTGTGCACCAGTTTGTGCTGGTATTACAAGTTGAAAGTAAAAAGTTAGCGCAAGAGCGAAAACTCGATGCACGCAAAGAATTGTGCAACTGTGTTAACATATTCTCCCCTAGAAGTCAATGGAACATAAATTATAAATATTTTACATTCCAATAGTCTACACATAGAATAATATGTTCTATTTATTCTTAAATATGTATATATATATATATATATATATATATATATATATAAAATTACATAAAAATGTATACAAATATACAGTTAGTTAGAGGGAGAAGTTAAAGGCAAGTGGAGGGAGTCCAGATATATAAGAGGTGATTGTCTCTATTCACCATCTGCTAGCTTTATTTTTCCGATTCCCATGGCCATGTATTCCCTCAGATATAAAAAAAACCTTCTAGTTGTATCGGCAATCTCAATAGAAGTCTGCTCATAAATATACTCTGTGGTATTGCCACCCATTAAGATGGGAACTCTTCACTTAAAATGTAGACACCAGCAGGCCACTGAGGTTTTGGACACAGTCCCCCGAAGGCATAGTTAATCTTCAACGGTGAGGCTCCATCTTTATTATGTATTTTCACCTCTTTCATTCTGAGGGAGTCTTCACCCTTGGGGGATCCCACCTGGGCATCCTCACGCTCAGATTCTTGTGGATTAGGCTGCATCCCCTCCGTTAGCAACAGACAACAGCTGAAAGGGATCTCTGTCGGCACTTGATAAGCGGTAATCACAGGCAACCTCTAATGTGGTCTGGCTCCGTTAATCCATCTTTAAAGGGCAAGTGATTGCAGAGAAAAACAATAGTCCTTTAAAGTCTAGTGGCATCGTAAAACACAATGGTTAGATTACAATTGGAGCACAAAAATATTAGTGCTGTTGTGTGCTAATGCCGCTCAAGTTAAATCAATAATGCTTTTATTTTTTCCCTCATATTACACATTCAGAGTAATATAGTAGCATCTGAGTGAAAGCCTAGAGTACGGGAATATCTAGATGTCGGATAGCACAGGGTTAAATAATAGAGTGTGTATACATTTTTATTAAAATAAAAATTTAAATTGATTTAAAGGGATATGTTATATGACAAGGTATTGGACTGGGAAGGGATCAACGTTGTGTCTGTATTTGTATGTGTGTAGATATATGTGTGTGTGTATATTTGTATGTGTGTGCACACATACATGCACAGGCATGTGTACACACATACACATGCAGATATATAAATATACACACATATCTAAACATATACAAATGCACACACAAGCATATACACCTTTGAGCACTTCCCATTACCATTTTCAATAATAAACCTACATATTACATATGTGTATATATGACTGAAATATTTTATAAAATAGTATACATGTGTTTTATTAAGCATATATTCTAGCCATAACACTTTGCTTCAGGTCACTAAACATTCAAAATTAAAAATTATCTGGTAAATCATTTTTTTAATTTACTTTCAATTATAGATTAGCATTATTCTTAGAGCAGAGTTGCCATATGGATATCGTACCCTATGCTATCGATTGAGCTCCACTTTTACCATAGGCCAATTTAAATAAATCCAAATTCTTCTCTAGTGTTTTTTTTATTAATTTTGCCTTCCCTCCTACTAGGAACATAACCTAAACCAAAATAAATAAATAATCTTTTTTAAGGTTTATATAAAACTTTAGGGGCCAGTTTATGAGTGGAACACTAATTAAAGGGACACAACCCAAAATGTGTCTTTCGTGATTCAGATAGAGCATGCAATTTTAAGCAACTTTCTAATTTACTCCTATTATCAAATTTTTCTTCATTCTCTTGGTATGTTTATTTGAAAAGCAAGAATGTAAGTTTAGATGCCGGCCCATTTTTGGTGAACAAATTGGGTTGTCCTTGCTGATTGGACAGCACCAATAAACAAGTGCTGTCCATGGATCTGAACCAAACATTTGCTGGCTCCTTAGCTTAGATGCCTTCTTTTTCAAATAAAGATAGCAAGAGAACGAAGAAAAAATGATAATAGAAGTAAATCAGAAAGTAGCTTAAAATTGCATGCTCTATCTGAATCATGAAATAAACAATTTGGGTTCAGTATCCCTTTAATGCTCCCGCTCAAGCTTCAATAGCACTAGAAGTACATTTTTTGCCCACGTGGGGTTGAGCTTGTATTATGAGTTGAAAGTAAACTGTTTTCCTTGCACGCTACCCTGTCAAGCGCAAAACCCCAAATTTAAAATGGCCTGTGCATGTTCACGTATTATTATGACCCTGGGGAAGTCTCCCTATGGGTGATGGGGGAAACCAGACGTGGACTCCTTGCCCAGTGTGCTTAGAGGAATGTGGCTGCACCTCACTGACGAGGCCCATAGGAGGCCGAAACGATCGTCTGGGGTTGTCATGTTCCTTGTTCAGAGGAGAATTGCCTGGTATTTCGGGGCTGGACTGACCTTACTTGGCGGGATCAGACTGATATACTTCAGGAAAGTTTTCTTCTGTGAAAAGCACACTGGTCTAAAAGAGCCTGCTTCCGGGTGGTAAATCGCCATAGAACAAGCCACTGAGCTGTTGTTCGTTCCTGGTAGAGCGCTTCTCTCTTTGTGTTCACGTATTCCCCCATAGAAGTCAAAGGAGAAATAAAAAGTTGAAAACAAACACCCACTCTCGGGCAAACCTGATCGCATATTCTCATTTGTGCTAACCTGACTTGAAAATATTAATATTTTACATTCCAGTGTTCTTCACTTTGTGGTTATTTATTAATTTAAAATATCTTTACTTTCTACTAAATATAATTCTAATCTATAATGAAACCACTAAAACTAACACAAATAATTTGTGAAATAAACTCTATAAGAGGGTCTCCATTTTTTTCCAAACGGTTTATTTAGGAATTAACATAAATATTTACAGGTATATATGTATATATATATATATATATATATATATATATATATATATATATATATATATATATATATATATATATATAAATCTATTTTACAGCAACACAGTCCACATTTAAGATATAGGGCAACTTTACTACAAAAATTCCAATTTGTCCAATAATGCTAAAATACTCATAGGAATATACTTAGCCACATTTCCCAAGGTGTTCACCATAAGCCATCTTTCCAGGATAAGTAAGATAAGATAAAGAAACAGAGGTTCTGGTGTTACAGTATTTTATACCCCAATTCAAAAGGGAGTGGCCTATCAAATGCCACTCAAAAGGCCATTGGGAGTGTCTTTAGTTCAGAGAGAAAGGTGTACCTAGTGGAAGGGATTTTAATAACAGCTAGGTGAACTTGCACTCACTGGGTCTTTTCAAAAATCAAATTTACTGTGATAAATCTAACGTTTCGGGTCTGAGGAAGGGCATGTAAAATTCCCAAAACGTTACATATATCACAGTAAATTTCATTTTTGAAAAGATCCAGTGAGTGCAAGTTTTTACTTTGGTTACTATATATATATATATATATATATATATATATATATATATATATATATATATTTATATATATATATATATATATATATATATTTTGCATTCAGAAGAGAGAAGCGCTCTAACAGGAACAAACAACAGCTCATCAGCTAGTTCTCTGCCGATTTACCACCTGGAGCAGCCTCTTTTAGACCAGTGTGCCTTTCACATTGGAAAACTATCCTGAAGCATATCAGTCTGATCCCGCCAATTAAGGTCAGTCCAGCCCCGAAATACCAGGCAATTCTCCTTTGAACAAGGAACATGACAACCCCAGATGATCGTTTCGGCCTATTGGGCCTCATCGGTGAAGTGCAGCCACATTCCTCTAAGCAAGCACTGGCCAAGGAGTCCATATCTGGTTGCCCCTAACACCCATAGGGAGACTTCCCCTGGGTCATAATTAATTTGCATTCAGAAGAGAGAAGCGCTCTAAAAGGAACAAACAACAGCTCATCAGCTAGTTCTCTGGCGATTTACCACCTGGAGCAGCCTCTTTTAGACCAGTGTGCCTTTCACATTGGAAAACTATCCTGAAGCATATCAGTCTGATCACGCCAATTAAGGTCAGTCCAGCCCCAAAATACCAGGCAATTCTCCTTTGAACAAGGAACATGACAACCCCAGACGATCGTTTCGGCCTATTGGGCCTCATCGGTGAGATGCAGCCACATTCCTCTAAGCAAGCACTGGCCAAGGAGTCCATATCTGGTTGCCCCTAACACCCATAGGGAGACTTCCCCTGGGTCATAATTAATTTGCATTCAGAAGAGAGAAGCGCTCTAACAGGAACAAACAACAGCTCATCAGCTAGTTCTCTGGCGATTTACCACCTGGAGCAGCCTCTTTTAGACCAGTGTGCCTTTCACATTGGAAAACTATACTGAAGCATATCAGTCTGATCCCGCCAATTAAGGTCAGTCCAGCCCCGAAATACCAGGCAATTCTCCTTTGAACAAGGAACATGACAACCCCAGACGATCGTTTCGGCCTATTGGGCCTCATCGGTGAGGTGCAGCCACATTCCTCTAAGCAAGCACTGGCCAAGGAGTCCATATCTGGTTGCCCCTAACACCCATAGGGAGACTTCCCCTGGGTCATAATTAATTTGCATTCAGAAGAGAGAAGCGCTCTAACAGGAACAAACAACAGCTCATCAGCTAGTTCTCTGGCGATTTACCACCTGGAGCAGCCTCTTTTAGACCAGTGTGCCTTTCACATTGGAAAACTATCCTGAAGCATATCAGTCTGATCCCGCCAATTAAGGTCAGTCCAGCCCCGAAATACCAGGCAATTCTCCTTTGAACAAGGAACATGACAACCCCAGATGATCGTTTCGGCTTATTGGGCCTCATCGGTGAGGTGCAGCCACATTCCTCTAAGCAAGCACTGGCCAAGGAGTCCATATCTGGTTGCCCCTAACACCCATAGGGAGACTTCCCCTGGGTCATAATTAATTTGCATTCAGAAGAGAGAAGCGCTCTAAAAGGAACAAACAACAGCTCATCAGCTAGTTCTCTGGCGATTTACCACCTGGAGCAGCCTCTTTTAGACCAGTGTGCCTTTCACATTGGAAAACTATCCTGAAGCATATCAGTCTGATCCCGCCAATTAAGGTCAGTCCAGACCCAAAATACCAGGCAATTCTCCTTTGAACAAGGAACATGACAACCCCAGACGATCGTTTCGGCCTATTGGGCCTCATCGGTGAGGTGCAGCCACATTCCTCTAAGCAAGCACTGGCCAAGGAGTCCATATCTGGTTGCCCCTAACACCCATAGGGAGACTTCCCCTGGGTCATAATTAATTTGCATTCAGAAGAGAGAAGCGCTCTAACAGGAACAAACAACAGCTCATCAGCTAGTTCTCTGGTGATTTACCACCTGGAGCAGCCTCTTTTAGACCAGTGTGCCTTTCACGTTGGAAAACTATCCTGAAGCATATCAGTCTGATCCCGCCAATTAAGGTCAGTCCAGCCCCGAAATACCAGGCAATTCTCCTTTGAACAAGGAACATGACAACCCCAGACGATCGTTTCGGCCTATTGGGCCTCATCGGTGAGGTGCAGCCACATTCCTCTAAGCAAGCACTGGCCAAGGAGTCCATATCTGGTTGCCCCTAACACCCATAGGGAGACTTCCCCTGGGTCATAATTAATTTGCATTCAGAAGAGAGAAGCGCTCTAACAGGAACAAACAACAGCTCATCAGCTAGTTCTCTGGCGATTTACCACCTGGAGCAGCCTCTTTTAGACCAGTGTGCCTTTCACATTGGAAAACTATCCTGAAGCATATCAGTCTGATCCCGCCAATTAAGGTCAGTCCAGCCCCGAAATACCAGGCAATTCTCCTTTGAACAAGGAACATGACAACCCCAGACGATCGTTTCGGCCTATTGGGCCTCATCGGTGAGGTGCAGCCGCATTCCTCTAAGCAAGCACTGGCCAAGGAGTCCATATCTGGTTGCCCCTAACACCCATAGGGAGACTGGTCTAAAAAGAGGCTGCTCCAGGTGGTAAATCGCCAGAGAACTAGCTGATGAGCTGTTGTTCGTTCCTGTCAGAGCGCTTCTCTCTCTGTATGCAAATTAATTATGACCCTGGGGAAGTCTCCCTATGGGTGTTAGGGGCAACCAGATATGGACTCCTTGGCCAGTGCTTGCTTAGAGGAATGTGGCTGCACCTCACTGATGAGGCCCAATAGGCCGAAACGATCGTCTGGGGTTGTCATGTTCCTTGTTCAAAGGAGAATTGCCTGGTATTTCGGGGCTGGACTGACCTTAACTGGCGGGATCAGACTGATATGCTTCAGGATAGTTTTCCAATGTGAAAGGCACACTGGTCTAAAAGAGGCTGCTCCAGGTGGTAAATCGCCAGAGAACTAGCTGATGAGCTGTTGTTCGTTTCTGTCAGACCGCTTCTCTCTCTATATGCATATATATATATATATATATATATGTATATACTGTATATATATGTATATGTATATATTTATATTTATATATATGTATATAAATATTTATAAATACATAGAACATAGTCTGCTATGAGCAGAATATTGGAATATGAAATATTTACAATAAATACAGTGAGGGAATAAATTATTTGATCCCCTGCTGATTTTGTGCGTTTGCCCACTGACAAAGAAATGATTAGTATATAATTTTAATGGTAGGTTTATTTGAACAGTGAGAGACAGAATAAAAAATTCCAGAAAAACGCATTTCAAAAAAGTTATAAATTGATTTGCATTTTAATGAGTGAAATAAGTATTTGAAGCCTTTGCAAAACATGACTTAGTACTTGGTGGCAAAACCCTTGTTGGCAATCACAGAGGTCAGACGTTTCTTGTAGTTGGCCAGCAAGTTTTGCAGATCCTCTCCAAGTCATTAAGGTTTTGAGGCTGACATTTGGCAACTCAAACCTTCAGCTCCCGCCAAAGTTTTTCTATGGGATTAAGGTCTGGAGACTGGCTAGGCCACTCCAGGACCTTAATGTGCTTATTCTTGAGCCACTCCTTTGTTGCCTTGGCCATGTGTTTTGGGTCATTGTCATGCTGGAATACCCATCCATGACCCATTTTCAAAGACCTGGCTGAGTGAAGGAGTTTCTGTCCCCTTATCAGAAAAACACCTGCAAAGCATAATGTTTCCACCTCCATGTTTGACAGTGGGGGATAGTTTTCTTGGGGTAATAGGCAGCATTCCTCCTCCAAACACGACGAGTTGAGTTGATCCCAAAGAGCTTGATTTTGGTCTCATCTGACCACAACACTTTCATCCAGTTCTCCTCTGATGTTCAGATGTTCATTGGCAAACTTAAGACGGGCCTGTACATGTGATTTCTTGAGCAGGGGTACCTTGCGGGTGCTGCAGGATTTCAGTCCTTCACTGCGTAGTGTTACCAATTGTTTTCTTTCGGCTAGATTTGGAGTTTGGCGGTTGATGGGGTGCGATAGCTACGCGTGGTTTATGTCTAACGCACTGCATTTTTTAACGCCGGTATTTAGAGTTGAAAAACAACCTTCTAACGATACTCCTAACGCGTGTATTTCACACGCGGAATCCTGCCCACGTTAGACAGTCTCCCATATAGATCAATGGAAAAGCAAACAAACACGCTTTTTTCATCTAACACTCGATCTCGCGAGAAATACGCACAGCTCGGTCATATGACGCATACCACATAATGCACAACAATAACACTCCGCAAATGTCACAACAACAATCACTAAACAAAGCACATAAGCATTACACATTCACAAGCGGGGGGAATTTAAAAAAAAAAAAATACAGGGAATACGCATATCATTTAAGATGCGGAAATACGGAAAATAACAACAAGGAAAACAAAAATCACAATCATACACTAGCAAAATACTCGCATTCAATATTACTATATATTAGGACAAACATACATATACAACACTTCACTAATACCACATCATCGCAAATTCACTTTTAACCATAATACTATTGGTCAATGTTATAGAAAACAAGCACTATGACATCATCGCATTCTACACATTCCACAAATACTAACTCCAAATGTGCAAATTCACACACCTAATACACATTGCACAAATAATCATTACTAATAAAGCACACCTGAACACAATTTACAACGCAAACCGGTACATCATTAAACATTTACACAGGGTATATAAGCACCACACAAGCATGGCTTCTTTCACTGTGTTGCTGGTGGGTTTTTGGAGATTGGAGCTTAGAGATTTTGGGCATTATTGTGAGTCAGTTAGTGTTATCGTGAGTGAGTTAGTGGTAGTGTGAGTTAGAGAGTTAGTGGTAGTGTGAGTTAGAGAGTTAGTGGTAGTGTGAGTTAGTGAGCGACAGTTGGTTTGGGTGAGCGTGCGAGTGCTTTTTCTGTACACTTAACACATTTACACGCAAACACATTCAATACATACATACACTTATCAATAACACTACATACACTCCATACCCCATACCCTCTCATACTACACTCCATACCCCATTCCCTGTACTCCCATTCCCTGTAATCCCATTTACTCTTATCCCATACCCCATCCCCATCCCATCACCATCCCCTAGTTACATTTAGTTTACATATCCTCCTTTTAGTCTTCTTCTTCATTTTGTTCATTTAAATACTTCTTACCCTCTTTTATTTATATCCCTTTCACACTTTCAGCACTTTTTTTGGTCTTTTTAGTTCTTTATTTTGACCCCCTTTCATTTGATCACATTCACTTTTTGTTTGCTTATTTGGGGTTTAGTTTAGGGAAGAGATGGAGGGCAGGCAGGGGAGAGGTAGAGGGGGGAGGAGAGGGAGGGGGAGAGGAACAGGGCAGGAAAGGGGGCAGGAAGCGGGGGTTGAAGTGGTGGGTGGACCCAGCCACTTGGTTCAAGATGAACAAGTGGCTGGGCCCAGTGGCGAACAGAGTAGGGCTTCACAGTCCGGGAAACAGAGGGCATCGTCACAGGGGAAGGCCAAGGTGACTAGGGAGGCAAGGTTTTCTATGGAGGAGAAGGAGGCCCTCGTAGAAGCCTATATGGCCAGGTATAGGAGGCTGCAGCATCAGAAGACCACCCCAACTGAGAAGAGGAAGCTCTGGCAGGAGATAAGGAATGCAGTCAATGCAGTGGGTGGCCGGAACAGAGATATGGACTCTATTAAACATCGCTACCGGGACTGCAAGATGGTTCTTAAGAAAAAGTTAAGCTGGGAGGCCCAACATGCCGCAGGAACCGGTGGCGGCCCTGCACTGGAAATCGATTACTGCCGATGGGAGGAAATGTTGCGTCCCAGCATCTCTGAGGTGGATATAGTCGGTATCGGAAGAATTGATACCGGGAACCTGCCATTCTCATCTGACGGTAAGCTCATTTAAGAAAAAATTAACATACTGTATTGTATTTCAAGGGACACTATACGCAAACATTTCCTTTCATGATTAAGGTAGAGAATACAATTTTAAACAACATTCCAATTTACTTATATTACCGAATTTGATTCATTCTTTAGATATACTTTAATGAAGAAATAGCCATGCACACGGTGAACCAATCACAGGAGGCAGCTATATGCAGCTACCAATCAGCAGCTTCTAAGCATATCTAGATATGCTTTTCAGCAAAGAATATCCAGAGAATGAAGCAAATTAGATAAGAAAAGTACATTAGAAAGTTGATTATAATTGTATGCTTCTAAATCATGAAAGATAAAACATTGGGTTTCATGTCCCTTTAAGAATCAGATTGATGCTATTACGTTGTTTACACACATTCACAATTACTTTGTGGTTACATTAGTATCTAGGCTATAGGTTAGGTGTGCATTTAAACAGACTGAAAACAAACGCTAAAACATTCAGATTGACCAGAGATATCACAAACACGGTTTAGAAAATGAGGACATCGTATTGATTGTTAGATTTCAAAGTGGATTAATGAGGCTGCATTTGTAATTGTATCGTAAGCTAAGTAATTTAAACCTTTATTTGGAAATATGCTAATATATATTTTTTTTCCTTTTTCAAATATACAGAGTCTGGGGAGGAGGCAGCACAGCAACTACCGGCTCCTCCTTTTCCCCGGGATGAGAGTGGTGGGAATGAATCTCCACCTCGGAGGGAAGAGGCCCCCCTTGACGAAGAGGCCCCCCTTGACGAAGAGACCC
Organism: Bombina bombina; assembly: GCF_027579735.1. NCBI lineage: Eukaryota > Metazoa > Chordata > Amphibia > Anura > Bombinatoridae > Bombina > Bombina bombina. The sequence continues at coordinate 936,065,028 of NC_069504.1, read as the reverse complement.
CCCTTGTCGAAGAGGCCCCAGAAGCAGAGGAAGAGGCCGCGGAAGCAGAGGCCCCTCAAGGACCAGCAGGCCGCCATGCACCAGCAGGCCGCCGTGCAAGGGCACTCCGCCATGCACAACAAGAGGAAATAGCGGAGGTGCGGGTTCTACTAGACTACATTGATCAGATGCGTAACTCCCGGATCCAAAATATAGAAGGCAGAAATAGAATTATTGAAGGACAAAACAAAATCATTGAAGGCCAAACCCAAATCATGCAACGCCTTACTCGAATAGAAGAAGCCCAAAACAGAACCTTTAGACTCCAACAAGAGATGTTTAATTTCTTCCGGGAGGCGCATGCTGGTCTGCCTCCTGCTGGTCTGCCTCCTGCTCCTGGTCCGCCATCTGCTGGTCTGCCTCCTGCTCCTGGGCCTCCTGCTCCTGGGCCTCCTGCTCCTGGGCCTCCTGCTGCTGAGCCTCCTGCTCCTGGGCCTCCTGCTCCTGGGCCTCCTTCTCCTGTGCCTCCTGCTGCTGAGCCTCCTGCTCCTGGGCCGCCTGCTGCTGAGCCTCCTGCTCCTGGGCCGCCTGCCGGGCCATCTTCTCCTGCCGGGCCATCTTCTCCTGCCGGGCCATCTCCTCGGCCATCTCCTCCTCACCTCACCTTGGTCGTCCCAGTACTCTTCCTTCCACTCTTCCCACAACATCTCCAATGAGAACTCGTCGGAGTCGGCAGTTGACCCTCCCAGAGCCTCAGCCCCGTGGGAAGAGGGGAAGGAAGAGGAAGTAAGTATTTGTTTTCATGTTTAATGTTTTTTTTTATTTAATGTGTAATAGATAGGTATGTGTTGATGTGGTTTTCATACACTTGTGGACCACACTCTGTATATAATCTACTTCTATGGGACCGGGTCCATGGAGGCAGATTGTTTGCAGAGTGTGGGTTATAAGTGTGTGAAAACCACATCACATACCTATCTTTGTTCATGATATTGATTGGTTTCTGTGATGTGATGTCCAAACTGTTTCCCGAATCACAAACAAAATGACCATTACAATTATCCATGATGGCATATTACTGTTTGAATGCCAATAACACAGCGTAAAGGGACAGTCAGGACATTATTGATTACAAAGAAAACACTGTATTACGCATTATCAAGTTGGAAACAACAAAACATGGAGAAATACGTGTGACTTATGTGCTTACCCTTGTATCTATGCCTATGAAAAATGACCACTTATTTGTTGTTCTGACATAACAACATTTTACACAATCAATGATCAATACATGGTAAATATGCTGTATGAGCTCAAGGTTTTAGATATACCAATGCTATCCAAATTCCCTCTAGTGGTCAAATTGCATTCTGATTACATGCACTCTTCAAGCTCTAAGAAATGAGCACACAAACATCATAGGTTTAGCTAGCAAATAAAAATAAACACAGACAAATGATTAATTGGTGAGAAACCTTTGATATCATTGATATTACAAAATTGACTTTTTTAATAATGCTAAACATTATTTGTTTCTAAACTGTCCCTTTAACAAAATAACATATGCTAACATATAATATTTGGTGAATGTTGGTATATCTACATGTACTTGTTCAAACAAGAAATATTGAAAAAAGATTTATATTGACGTGTTAAATAAAGTCTATTTTCTTAAAGAGACATTATTGTGTTTATTTTTTTTTAGAAAGACATTTGTTTTAACAATGAATATGGTTTAAAGTCCTTTTAGGAGTGAAAAAAAAAATATGCTAACAATAATATATTTGGAGATTAACCAATGTGGAATTCATACATGATACAAAAATCAACATTTGCATTAAAGGGACAGTATACAATCTTTTTAACAGAACTGCATGTAATAGACACTACTAGAAACAACAACATTAACATATACTGATATCAAAATCAATATTAAAAAGCTTTAAACACTTTTTTAAACACTTTTTTAAATAAAATCGGGTTATCTCTATTGAAAAGATAGATGAACCCCCATTACAACCGTAAAACAAGACAATACCCCATCATTAACATATGAAAAGACCCTTTACACAAACAGGAGAAAGCTGGAGATGGTACTCACATGAAACTTTGAGGCTTGGCCAGGAGACTGAAAATTACTTCAATTTTATTTGAACAGAAGCAAAGTAGACATGTATTTGGTAAACAATGGACTATATAACTAGAGACCAAATAAAATATTTTGGTTTTTAATGTGAGTGTCTAATGAACCTTTAATAATATATATGACGAAATTACATTTAGAAGAAGTCGGCATCATATATTTAGCATATGATAAAGATAAATGCATATTGATTACTTTATTCTAATACAATAGCGCATCTTTATGAATTAGATATCTTTAACATTAAACACAACAATAATTTTTCATAAAAAGGAACATATTGTTGACAAACATATTAAACAAGATGAACTATAGAGATTTGCACTTGCCTCGAAATATCTTATGCATGAAAAGATTTTTCTTTCGTTCGTTTATTCAACCAGACATCCAGCAAAAGAGAATGTGGTGGTCTTTATCAACTATGGGTCAACAATGTAACATGATGCAAACAATCCATATTCGCCATGTTTTTAAACTTTTCTTCTCATTAACAAACATGTGTAACGTGCACAAACAAATATTGCGGGACTATGTAATACAATCACACATTTTTTTACCTTTGCATGTGACGTCTTAATTAACATGGCGCTTCCTTGATCATGTAAGAACGCAATCCAATAAAAGGCGCATTCTTGATCACGTAAGAATGCAATCCAAAAAAAGGCGCATCCTTGATCGCGTAAAAATGCCATCCAATAAAAGGTGCATCCTTGATCGCGTAAAACCGTCAGTCAATCCAAGGAATCATTGGACAGCCTGGCAGGTGACGTCTTAAGCAACATGGCGCATCCGAGATCGCTGAAAAACCGCAGCCAATACAAGGACTCAGTTGACAGCTTGGCATATCAATAAGAAACGTATTTATATTTTAGTAACTAGTATGTGTCTATATTGCTATCTAGGAATGTCACGAAATCATGAATCATCTTTTCGGACTTGACTGTCCCTTTAACTATAGCTATGGTGTATATCTTTAACATTTAAAAGATACACATGAGAAATACATATGCCATTGATGTTTTAAGATATGTTTAGATTGTTTTGGAATAACAATAATGACACATGTATTGATCAAACGTGTCATTTATTCAAGTTGAAATATGGTAAGCCTACCTATAGCCATATATGGAAGGAGAAGTATTTTTTTCAAATATTTGAAAAAACATATTCCTCATCTAAAATATGCGCATTACACACAGAGATTGATTTGGTTACACTACTACAATAAGATAGAATTGAAAATGAAATACATGTGCTGTCAACATTACAATAAGATTGTTTATTAATAAGATTATATGTCCTTGTTCATGTAAAAAGGACAAAAACGCTTTAGAAATGGAAATCCATTCATGAACAATTGTGCTCAGCATCACTTAAAGGGACATGATTTTTATTTGTAAAAAGAGGATACACAGAGACAATACTATTTCAATAAAATGAACACTTTACAGGGATTATATCATTGTATCAATCCTCAGATCATTTGATAAAGGTGCATCAATTCATGCAGAGTTTATAAATACACACATGGATGTGAAATTTGCAATATACATATATATATACACAAATAACAATCTATATATACATATATAAAAGAATTACTATGCTAATCATAATCATGCAATGATAAAGCTTTACGAAAAATATATAAAGACAAATAATAAAATTACATTGGAGATGTTAATCTTAAAGTCATTTACAATTGTATTACATATATGATTCAGGAAACACCATTAGTTTTGCTAAGGTCCCTTTAAGGATCAACCAGATAAACTAGAGGTTTCAATCAATGACATGAATAAAGAGGACAAAGAATTGTGCAATGACATGTCTTTTATTAGTATGTCAGAAAACATCAACAACGTTTATAAATAATCTTTTAAAGATCAGGAAAATTGGAGCCATATGACACGATAACAGAGTGCATCACAGTCCATGAAGAGAGTAGCCAAGGGCCAGCATAGCCCCATTGGAGACATATGACAAGGTAACAGAGTGCATCACAGTCCATGAAGAGAGTAGCCAAGGGCCAGCATAGCCCCATTGGAGACATATGACAAGATAACAGAGTGCATCACAGTCCATGAAGAGAGTAGCCAAGGGCCAGCATAGCCCCATTGGAGACATATGACAAGGTAACAGAGTGCATCACAGTCCATGAAGAGAGTAGCCAAGGGCCAGCATAGCCCCATTGGAGACATATGACAAGGTAATAGAGTGCATCACAGTCCATGAAGAGAGTTGCCAAGGGCCAGCATAGCCCCATTGGAGACATATGAGAAGGTAACAGAGTGCATCACAGTCCATGAAGAGAGTAGCCAAGGGCCAGCATAGCCCCATTGGAGACATATGACAAGGTAACAGAGTGCATCACAGTCCATGAAGAGAGTTGCCAAGGGCCAGCATAGCCCCATTGGAGACATATGACAAGGTAACAGAGTGCATCACAGTCCATGAAGAGAGTTGCCAAGGGCCAGCATAGCCCCATTGGAGACATATGACAAGGTAACAGAGTGCATCACAGTCCATGAAGATAGTTGCCAAGGGCCAGCATAGCCCCATTGGAGCCATATGACAAGGTAACAGAGTGCATCACAGTCCATGAAGAGAGTTGCCAAGGGCCAGCATAGCCCCATTGGAGACATATGACAAGGTAACAGAGTGCATCACAGTCCATGGAGAGAGTTGCCAAGGGCCAGCATAGCCCCATTGGAGACATATGACAAGGTAACAGAGTGCATCACAGTCCATGAAGAGAGTTGCCAAGGGTCAGCATAGCCCCATTGGAGCCATATGACAAGGTAACAGAGTGCATCACAGTCCATGAAGAGAGTTGCCAAGGGCCAGCATAGCCCCATTGGAGACATATGACAAGGTAACAGAGTGCATCACAGTCCATGAAGAGAGTAGCCAAGGGCCAGCATAGCCCCATTGGAGACATATGACAAGGTAACAGAGTGCATCACAGTCCATGAAGAGAGTTGCCAAGGGCCAGCATAGCCCCATTGGAGACATATGACAAGGTAACAGAGTGCATCACAGTCCATGAAGAGAGTTGCCAAGGGCCAGCATAGCCCCATTGGAGACATATGACAAGGTAACAGAGTGCATCACAGTCCATGAAGAGAGTTGCCAAGGGCCAGCATAGCCCCATTGGAGACATATGACAAGGTAACAGAGTGCATCACAGTCCATGAAGAGAGTTGCCAAGGGCCAGCATTGCCCCATTGGAGACATATGACAAGGTAACAGAGTGCATCACAGTCCATGGAGAGAGTTGCCAAGGGCCAGCATAGCCCCATTGGAGACATATGACAAGGTAACAGAGTGCATCACAGTCCATGAAGAGAGTTGCCAAGGGTCAGCATAGCCCCATTGGAGCCATATGACAAGGTAACAGAGTGTATCACAGTCCATGAAGAGAGTTGCCAAGGGCCAGCATAGCCCCATTGGAGACATATGACAAGGTAACAGAGTGCATCACAGTCCATGAAGAGAGTTGCCAAGGGCCAGCATAGCCCCATTGGAGACATATGACAAGGTAACAGAGTGCATCACAGTCCATGAAGAGAGTTGCCAAGGGCCAGCATAGCCCCATTGGAGCCATATGACAAGGTAACAGAGTGCATCACAGTCCATGAAGAGAGTTGCCAAGGGCCAGCATAGCCCCATTGGAGACATATGACAAGGTAACAGAGTGCATCACAGTCCATGAAGAGAGTTGCCAAGGGCCAGCATAGCCCCATTGGAGCCATATGACAAGGTAACAGAGTGCATCACAGTCCATGAAGAGTGTTGCCAAGGGCCAGCATAGCCCCATTGGAGACATATGACAAGGTAACAGAGTGCATCACATTCCATGAAGAGAGTTGCCAAGGGCCAGCATAGCCCCATTGGAGCCATATGACAAGGTAACAGAGTGCATCACAGTCAATGAAGAGAGTTGCCAAGGGCCAGCATAGCCCCATTGGAGACATATGACAAGGTAAAAGAGTGCAACAGGCACAACAATAACAATAAAAAAAGGCCAAATGGCAACCATAGAAACAAACATCAACATGTGGACGGAGGATTCTTATCTGCGCCCTTGGAGCATCTCCAGATCCTCCACTTACTGGTCATCCCCTTCATCGTCCTGTGCCTGTCCAGCTAGAGATTCAAGCATTGAATTCCACCGTCTCATCTGACGGAGAGTCAAATGCTGAACCTGTAGCTGGGCCTGCATGGTGTCACTCATCCCTCTCAGGACAGCTGCGTTCCTCAACACGGCCTGCTCTACGCATGCTAGACCTTCTAGCATGAGCCATGTTGAGTCACAGCCTAAAATAAAGAAAAAAAATATATATTAAGGATAATTACACAACAGACAAAAAAATAAGCTAAGATATATTGTCATCATAAAGACAAATCATTCTTTAAATTAATTTGATGAAATTGATTATTTACACATGAAATATGTTATTCAGACAGACCTAAACCATTAAAGGGACATTTTACTCCAACATGTTGTCCCATTTAATTGGTTTTTGATGATCCACTTTTACAGCTTGAGTTTCTAAAATCTTGTAAAAAGATTTACATTGTACTTTAGCAATTTAAATATTTTAGTTATACTGTGGTAGGCACACCTATCCTTAAACATTTTGGCGTTGAGGACAAGCTGTTTAAACAGCAACCAGAAGAAATTACATTCCCACTGGGTTATACAAGAGATAATGTATGAACATTTGTACATAAATTGTTGGATCCAAGTAGTGGTGATTGGTATATGTAGTGATATCAAATTAAAGGGACACTAAACCTAAATATTTTAGTTACTGATTCAGATAGAGCATGACATTAAAAAGAATTATTAATTTACTCGTATTCTTTAAATGTTTGAATTCTCTAGCTATATTTTAAATGCAAGAATGTAAGTTTATAGGGCAGGCCATTTTTGGCTATCAACTTTGGTTGTCCCTGCTGATTGATGGATACATTTATCCAACAATAAATAAATGATGTCCAGATTTTGTTTTAATAAAAAATAATTAGAGGCATTTCTTTGTTTCAATAAAGATAGCAAGAGAATGAAGAATAATTGATAAGAGTAGTAAATTATAAATTTGATTAACATTGCATGCTCTATTTTAATCACAATAGAAACAATTTGCCTTCAGTGTACCTTTAAGTATCTTATAATGTTGATTTTGAATGATACTTACAGCTGTGCCTGGGAAGGACAATCCGACACCCAGGACAATGAAGGTTGAGACAGGGGGGAGGGATGGGATTGGGTTGGGGAGGGATAGGCTGCTGCTCTGGGGTAGCCCGTACAGCTGGGGAGTGGTGAGTTGGGGGCTGGGCAGCTGGGGTAGCTGTACGGGCCAAAAGACGGGGAGAGCGGCGAAGGGGGAGGGACAGGATAGGAAAAATGGGAAGCGCCGGGAGGGTCTGTGGTCTGTGGAGGGGCAGGGGAGTGGGCAGGGGACTGGGCAGGGGACTGGGCAGGGGATTGGGCAGGGGCGGAAAAATGATGACCAGAAGAGGAGGATCCATCTGAAATAAATATTAAAAATATATTAACATCTCATACATCATGAAATCAAATCAATGCATTTCAACTTGATTATGTTTGCAATATACTTAGAAGTGTGTTTGAATTTCTAAACAATGATGACATGAGGATATGAGGATATGGTATGCATATAGGCACTCAGATGAATAGCAATGACTGTCTGTACAATTATAAAATTATTATTGTGGTTTGGCCTGGAATATGCATGTGACATCATGATGGCATGAATTAGAAATCCAAATATTTAAACAAATCCAAGCATATCTTCATGCTGCCTGATATATAAAGGGGCAGTAGTGTATTTGAACAGACAAATAATATTCCTTTTTAAAGTGCAAAAGCTGTAGACTTTGAATGTCTTCAATAAAATGATTTCCAATAAAGAAACATGTTGGATACATGTTAGATATATTTCACATGCCATCAGACTTCAAGGGAGCCTCTTCCTCCTCCGTCCCACATGTTAAATCAATCTCTGTAAAACATAACATGTTGTGCACATGTTAGGATCAGATATTATAACATATGTTACTGTTGCTCAAAGACACACATCAATGTTGCATTAAAGATATACACACCCAAAGTTATGATTTACATCATTTTGATGGAGCATACAAATGACATTAGATTTGTTATTCTCAATTATTCAGATTTTCGGTTTATTGTTTGTATTAATTTTCAAATCATAAAAGCATAGTACATTGAACATTTAAGATTTCTCATGTGTGTATCACTTGATGATTGTTGTCAAAATTGAATATGGAAACAAACATATGCTATACATCTTCTGAATAACAAAGGTGTAGACTAAGAAAGTTTTAATACTTAATCTTTCAATATTAAATTAAAATTAATATATAATCAGAGGAGTAAATTATATGTTTGTTTCAAATGTTATGCTTCATCAGAATCATGCTCATAATATTGATTACCAATATACCTTCAATGACATATAAATGAGTCAATGGACTTACCAGAAGACCGCAAAGGCAGCTCTGTGTTGGTGCTGGATCCCTCTGGGCTCCCCACAACAACTCTCTCTATGAATGATATAGATATATATTAGTGAACACATTTGGGATAGCACTAAATCACATCTGTCACGATTTATAAGAATAATCAACTTGAAAATGTGAAGAATAGAGCAGTCATTAGAAAAAAAAATGCTTGATTGAATCAAGGGGATTCTTTTAAAAATGATGTATTTAACATATGTTTAATTTGTGACTATATTAGACATCAAACTCATCTCATACAATGCTATTGCATATCTAAATATACCCATTGATCAATGTTCTTAAAAGAATACACACAAGCCACATTTTGAATAACAGCTGTTGACAAATATAAACAAAGACATGTGGCACATCGAGCCATTTGTGCAATGTACAGTAATCTTGTTTAGGACACAAAACATATTGATCACAATACCAAACCAAATTGATTAGTACAAATATGTAATCATGGTGCTGTTAGAGTATGCTTATATCTATAAAGTAACTCCAACAGTGAATATGTGAATTATATATCAATTTTGTCTAATCCAAAGAATGTAAGGATTAATGAATCTATTGTTTATTAAAGGGACACTGACATGATTTATTTCAATCATTGATTTCACTGTTCAAACTGTTACAAATGATTTAACATTGACTCCTATTATAATTTAAATTTTGCTACATTTTAATCTTAAAGGCAGATAAGCAAAATTGAATTCAATAAATATTGTTTGTTGAAGGTATCCACCAATCATCAATAAAAACCCAGGTTGGTCAACCAAAATGGAGCTGCAGATAAACGTACATTCTTGATTTTAAAATACATTAGCAATAGAATATTTAAAATATTATTATAGTATTATATTTAAATGTTGATTAATATTGCATGCTCTATCTGAATGACAACATTAATAATTTTAGCTCAGTGTCCCTTTAATATAAAAATATATTGATTTGACAATGTTGCTGTTAATGAATTCTCTACTCCATATGTTGATGTAATGAATGGGATGGAGCATGCAATTACAATCTAATATGTTAGTTAAGGATATCCTAAGAATTATTTAATTTTCCTCTATTAAAGGGACATGAAGCTCAAAATGTGTAATTGTATACTTTTTGAAACTATGTACTTCTGTTATCTGAACACATGATTTTAACTTTTGTCAAAATGCCAATTTATGCAGAAAAAAACTGCCGGATAATACCAGTAATGCATTGTTTAACCTAAACCAAAATCAATATTTTTTTAGAAGAAATAAAACAATAGACTGAACCAATGTAGCTCATAAAATGTTTAAACAAAACAATAAAATCACGTTTCCAAATCATTCAATGTAAAATTTAGTTGGCATGTCCCTTAAATGATGTGATCAATTTCAAAAATTGAATCTATATTTTTAAAATAAAAAAACATATGCAAAAGTGTGTGTATTTTGTCAAAATGTATCCAAATAAGATTAAGCAATACACAGGGGAAGAATATATATTGGACATTCAAAGAATCTTACATTAAAATGAAGATATCAAGAATAGATGGGATATCTTAAAATCTATAAAAATTCAGATTAGTATTACAATGTAATCCTATGTTTTTTTTTTATTATTCTTATTTGTAAATATTTTACTAATACATTTTGCAGATACATATAAATATTGAACAAATGAAAAACAAAAGCAAACACTGCTCAGGCGACCAAGGTGCTGTTAATACCAAAAGTGTTTATTCATCTAGACAGGACATAGTCAGCAAAAAAGAACACCTGACATGTTTCGCGCAGGCGTACCTGCGCTTCATCAGAGGTGATAAGACACCACAGGTGAGTCCCTAATAAAGCTGAGCTGCACCAATAAGAAGAAAGTACAACTAACACACCCCCTTAAAGACAGGCAGTGGCAAGAATGTATATACATATAACCATGTGTGCAGCATTATATTGATACATGATGATAAACTCACTAACAATGAAAAATTAGCTAGATACATACAAATTAGAAAACAGGTTGTACATATAAATCCAATCAAATAATAATTATAACAATAATAAAAATATGAAATAAAAATAATGACAACAGTTTGTAAAAGCAGTAGCAATGTTACAAAATAGCTAACATAAAACAAAAATAACCAATATTAATAAATCAGGAATATATTATTAGAACTTATCACTAAGTGTGACCATTGATACTTAGGTTATTTTTTATTTTTTAATAAGGGAAAAAGAAAGCATCACATAAAAATAAATTATAATAGTTAGGAAGCATGTGTAGTCTATACCAATAGTTAGCAAATAATCTGTATATAGTATATCAATTCTAATTGTTGCTAACAGATTTAATTGGTAAAAAAAAAAAAAAAAAAATTTTTTTTTTTTTTTACATATGTTCACAAATATAAAATACCAAAAGAATATTAATCTACACTACCATCACAAGTAAAGGTGAGTGTCAAATGGTGACTTTATTATAGTGTATGTATATGCCTCTAACTAAATTCAACTCTAACTAGCTATTAAAGCTAGGATGGTAAGTTAAGAAGATATAACCATATACTGTACACATCATTATAAGTGTATGTATATTATTATAATGTAATATATCTAAAAATTGGTGAGAAGAGTAGATTATTGTTGACATTAAGTCCATGGGATATTATCAAGAATTCTATTTGTTCTTGCTTTATTTAATGTTTAATCCTTTGGATTTACTTATTTGGGGATGGGAAAAGATAAATTTAATGTATATGGACCCTAGTGTAGACATCTCTTAGTTATTAATATGCTCTGTCTATCTATATATGTCAATCCAAACCTATCAATAATTAGAGTACCTAGGATTTAGCAAAATATTAATTTAGAGAATTTAAACAGTTAAAGTAACTTAGTATCTAACTATAAGAGATCCTTAATGCAGTAGAAACTGTAGGTATAAGACCTTTTTGGTAGATTATAGTAACTGTCACCCTATTCTTGAATAAATTTTCAAGCTATTCGTCAGAAATGATAATTCTGCTTTAGTCATACGGTAAATACCAATCCATAATCATATAACACAGTAAATACCAATCCATAATAATATAAAGAATATGTTTATGCAATAAATGCATCCACATCCAGCCTCTTATTCATACCATAAGGAATTCTCGTATTTAATTCAATTATCCAATAAACTTCTCTCTTGAGTAGAAGGTCTGTTCTATTTCCTCCTCTAGCAGATTTTTGTATACTCTCTATTCCTACAAAAGAGAAATATTTAGTTCCTTTACCATGTGTTCTAAAATGTTTAGCTACTGGGGTCTTAGGTTCTTTCTCTTCCAAGGATAAGAGATGTTGTCTAATTCTTTCTTTTAAATTTCTAGTAGTAATACCTACATATTGATGACAGCAATATTGGCAAGTAATCAAATATATAACATACTGGGAGGTGCAGTCAATTCTACTTCTTATATCATATATTTTACCTGTATGTGTTGAACTGAAAGTGTTCTCTTTTCGAGTATATGCACAACTTTTACATGGTTTATGTCCACATTTGTAGAAACCATAAGTACGATTGAGCCATTTTGATTTTGGTTCAATGGTATCTCTATCTGACATATCTCTTTTAGTCAGATCACCTAGAGTTTGGACTCTTCTCGCTATAAATTTTAATTTTCTGTGATTGGTTATGGATTTTAGATTATCATCTACATGTAATATTGGTAAATTTCTGGAGATGATGTTGCATATCTCTTTATATTGTAGGCTATATTTGGTAATGAATAATATATTATCATCCTGTATTTTAGTTCTGACATTCTTAGTACTACGAAATAGACTATTTCTGTCAATTTTTGATACTTGTTGTTGTATATGTAAAAGACTTTGTCTATTATAACCTCTTAGTATTAATCTATCAGTCAATTCATCAGCCTGTTTTAAATACATAGCCAAATTGGAACAATTCCTACGTATTCTCAAATATTGGCCCTTAGGTATACCTTTCTTAACATGTGGTATATGACAAGAGTTTGCATGTAGTATTGTATTCTTTGCTAAGGGTTTCCTATATATTGAGGTCATTATTTGGTTATTAGTATCAATATTAAGATGAATGTCTAGATAGTCTATTTCTGTCCTGTTACTGAGACTGGTAAATTTGAGGTTAAATTTATTTGCATTCATATATCCAAGAAAGTTGTCCACAGTATAGGAACCTACATCTTTCCAAATTATTATCAGATCGTCTATAAATCTGCCATACATAACTAGATTGTCTGCAAAGGGACAGTGGTCAGAGAAAATTAAACAATATTCAAGCCAGCCCATGTAGATATTTACAAAAGCGGGGGCAAATTTTGCCCCCATGGCCGTACCACTTTTTTGTAGATAGTAGTCACCTCTGTAGACAAAATAGTTATGTGATAACAAGAACTCAGTAATTGTAATGATGAAAGTTATAAAACTGCTATCATAGTCAGTGTGTCTGTAAAGCATATTAGATAAAGATTCTAGACCCAAATCATGGGGAATATTAGAATATAAAGCAGTTACATCTATTGTTAACCATAGATATTGTTCTTCCCATGTTATATCTGTAAGTTGTTGTATAAGATGAGAACTGTCTCTAATGTAGCCTGGAAGAGCTAGAACAACTGGTTGTAGTATATGATCCAGCCATTCACCTAGTCTCTCACAGAGAGAGCCATTACTAGCCACTATTGGCCTCCCTGGAGGGTCAACAGTAGTTTTATGTATTTTTGGTGTAATCCTAAAGTATGGTATTCTGGGATTTTCCACTGATAGATACAATGTAATCCTATGTTTTTTTTTTTTTTATTCTTATTTGTAAATATTTTACTAATACATTTTGCAGATACATATAAATATTGAACAATGTGGATTTAGTATGTAATGTTCTGTCCATGTTTCTAAGACAAATGTCAATTAAAATGAGACATACCATACTGTGACAAGCCCTGGCTTGAGGTTCCAGCACCAACATCCAGATCTGTAATATATTAAATGAGGATTGGATATCATTAATACAAATCATGCCATGTTTAAAATCTTTAAATTATTAGCAAATCAATTAAAAACTATTAATCTTTTGGTAGTCTCATGAGTTAATTGTTTCCTCAATTAAATTCATGATAAATATATCCTGTGCTCTTATTTTCAATCAGTTGTGTTGTTTACTGTAGCTTTAATTAATTTTTTGTGTTATTTCATTCTCATCAATTGATGGAAATAGTTTATTATTAATTTTGATTCTGCTAGTCTTTTTTTTATTATGTATAATATTGAAAATAAGAATACTGTATTCTTCACATATATAATAATTCACATTTCATTTTGACCAACATGTGTAAAGCAATGCCACTTACAGCAAACCCATGTTAACGTGTATGCGCAATTCTAATTTTTGCGATCATTGCGCAATGATTCCAAGCGGAATTACGCATCCGTCATTTGACCAACATGTGTAAAGCAATGCCACTTACAGCAAACCCATGTTAACGTGTATGCGCAATTCTAATTTTCGCGATCATTGCGCAATGATTCCAAGCGGAATTACGCATCCGTCATTTGACCAACATGTGTAAAGCAATGCCACTTACAGCAAACCCATGTTAACTTGTATGCGCAGTTCTAATTTTCGCGATCATTGCGCAATGATTCCAAGCGGAATTACGCATCCGTCATTTGACCAACATGTGTAAAGCAATGCCACTTACAGCAAACCCATGTTAACGTGTATGCGCAATTCTAATTTTCGCGATCATTGCGCAATGATTCCAAGCGGAATTACGCATCCGTCATTTGACCAACATGTGTAAAGCAATGCCACTTACAGCAAACCCATGTTAATGTGTATGCGCAATTCTAATTTTCGCGATCATTGCGCAATGATTCCAAGTGGAATTACGCATCCGTCATTTGACCAACATGTGTAAAGCAATGCCACTTACAGCAAACCCATGTTAACGTGTATGTGCAATTCAATTTTCGCTCTGTGACGCATATTCTGTAGAGCGCAAGAAACATCATTCCTATTTCATGTGTCACTAATCTAAAATCAGATATCTAAACATCATATGTAGCGTATGTTATGAGATCTATATAGGTTTAGTATCTGACTATATACACATTTTTTAAAAATCTAATCAAATATTAAGATATTATATGAAGTTGGATAGTTACCTGGTTCAGATTCTCTTTCATCTCCTCCCAGGCCACCGGACGGAGAAGCAGCTGCCCTGGCCCCCGGGTCAGGACTTTCAGATCCAGCAGCTGGGAGGGAAGAAGAGGAGGCCGAGGATGGCGAGGATATAAATCTTTTGGGGACCCGGAGAGTGAGGAGCTCGCATAAAGTCACCTCATAAGGGAGTAGGTAGAGTTTCCGCGGGGCCTCTCTTTTGCCCCCTCTTTTACGGGCTTGTACCCACTCCCTTATGAGGTTGACTTTTTTTGTCAAGCGCAACCTCATATCTCCGAATCTCCGCATGATCTGATCCTGGCTCCTCTGGACGCCACACACCAATTGAACCGCATTGGTGATAGACTCCCAGAGGGCCTTCTTAACAGGCGCATCTGTCGACCTCTTCTTGTTCCCAAACAGCTGGGGATAAAAGTCCTTGACGGCGTGGACCAGTGCAGCGCTCTCCTGCTTGGTAAACCTGGGAGGTTTCATGCCTGCCGAGATGTGTGTATATATATATATATATATATATATATAGAGAGAGAGAGAGAGAGAGAGAGAGAATATTATAATATACCAGCAGGCATTAGAGAACTGACAAAGATGGCAATGTGTAATGGACTTTTATGTGGTAAAGTAAACATGTGATGCACCATGGGACAAGTTATCTGTACATCTGATTGGATAAAAGTTTGAAATATTGTTAGAATGTCTGTGAGACCATCCTGACTCAAGTTGTGTTGTGTGATGAACTCTGATTGGCCGTTCCTTAATGTTTCATATCTTAGTAACTTCAAAACACATACCTCCTGGTGGTGCTGTTACTTCATTTTTCATGTAGACTTATTTGTAACTCATGGGCCTGTCATGCGGATATGTGTGACACAGATTTAATATCCGTGATCCGTTAAATATTAATGTTTAAATTCTCTTTAAAATCGAATACTGTCACATTATTAAATGTTGTAGACATTTCTTGGTTTAATAACGGTCTGTTTCTTTAATACAAATACGTTGGATTAATACACATTTAATATTGTATGTCTTTATTGTTCCTAAAATCAATTTGGTGACTTATTGTGAAGTATTGACATTGCTCTATTAAATGTATTTATAATACACATTGATTGTGTGCTATTGCGTGATATTAGACTCTAATGTTTAAAGATGTAAATCTGTTGTTTCAAGATCCGTTTCCCACGCAACATTTCTGAATGTTCAAATTCAGGTTATAATGTCAGTAACTTGGATAATCTGTTTATAGATGTTAAACTACAGGTTTGTTTGTTATTAGTAAATAAACTTCGAGCTTGTATTTGTCTGAACTGCTCATATATGTTATTGTGCAATGGCGTCTTTATTTTTAAATAGACATTACAACCAAACAATTGTATCAAATGATCTGTAGAGATAAAAAATTGTTTAGACTTTAAAATGTAACTCAATTTATCTTTGTATTTAGATATCCTCAACAGAAGAAATTTAAATGCACATGGTTGAGCCAATCACATAAGGCATCTCTGTGCATCCACCAATCTTCATCTACTGAGCCTATCTCGATATGTTTTTCAAGCAAAGTATGTCAAGATAAGAAGAGAAGTAAATACACTCTTTAAATCTCTTAAAGGGACACTGTCCAAACAAATTTAGCGTTCGTGATTCAGATTGAGCATGAAATGTTAAGCAACTTTATAATTTAATCCGATTCTCAAATGTTAAGAATTATATTGTTATCTTTCTTTGCAAATCAAGAATGATATTTTATATTACGGACAATTTTTTAGAAAAACCTGGGTTGTCCTTGATGATTGTTGGATAAATTAATCCACCCAAAAAAAAAAAAGGTCTGTCCAGAGTACTGAATCAAATAAATGATCAATTTAAAGCCTTATTTTTAAAGTAATGATAGCAACATCACGAGGAACATTGATAATATGAGTCAATTTATAAAGTTGCTTAAAATAGAATACTCGTTCTGAATGTATAAATAATTAATTTTTTTACAGTCTCCCTTTAAGTATATTTTGAGTTCATGTCCCTTTAAGGAGACATTTCACAATAATGCTTGAAATATCATAAACCTAGGCACCTTCCTTTGTCAAAATTAGTATAACATATGAGTAAAGCATATTTAGATTAACTTCTGGATTGTTTTACACACTGACTGAAATATATATTGTAATGGATGTATTTCGCAGTCTTCAGCTTAGAGGGACATTAAGCTATATGTTATTTATGCATTTTGGATAAGATTATAATATTTGAACAACTTAATATGTTTTGTTATTCGATCATTAGATTTTAATTATATATATTCTTGGATTAAATACATATCTACATAGGCTATTTTGATGCTGATTGTTGGTTGCACATAGATACCTTATGTAATTGTCTAAGATATGTGCATTGATGTATCTTTTTCTAAGTATATTTAAAGACTGAATGTAATTCTATAGTACTTTATAAATATGTTAAAATTATTTTATGATTGTTTAAAATTCAATACACAATATATTTTGTGAATGTCCCTTTAAGGACCAAAACATTCGGAATGTTGATTTAACATTGTCGAAAGAAACTAAAGGGGAATGAAAATTATATATAGATATGTGATGTCTAACCCAAGAGGTAAGATTTAAAAAAATACATAATATTAATAACTATAGTTAAATGACCCTTTAAATGACTCCACTAGAAAATAAATTCTATTAACATGGCATCCAATAACTAGCTTGTGCAAAATATGAAGTTAACTGACCTACCATTTTTAAATTTTAAAAATATAAATTTATTAAAATAATGTTTTTAGATACCTAAGGAAGATACAAGATCTTATAAAATAAATTTTACATTCAACAACACTGTCACTTTAATGTAAGTGAACCACTTCCCCTTCTTAAAAGTGAAACAAATAAATTTATGTCAAATTCTTACTACATATCCGAAAATATTTTAACATCTAAAAATTACACAATAAAAGCATCAATGGATTTCACTCCCCAATTAATTAAAAAAAGATAGTTGACTTTAATATTCTCTGAATCAGTGGATTTTCTAAAATTAATGCTATACATGATGCCTAATTTGATCTTATGCATGTGCTTGTCAAATAGACAACTACCAGTCATGGGAGTCAAATTGTTTTTTATTGACAGATTATATGGATATTTATTATAATCTGTTCAAAAGAGGGTATTTAATAATAAAATGTTGATTATTACCATTTAAAAAAAAAAAAGGTCTTTTAACAAAAACAACAAAAAAAAAAATATTCCTGGAAGTCATCAGATGAAAATCTGAAAATAAAAAAACATATTTTACAAAGTTAATACACACGTTGTAAAATATTCATAAAATACATTTACAATCATCTTTTGTCTATGCTCTAACTTTGTGCTAAATTTTATCAAGATATTTATGAATTAAATTTTTGGATTAAAAACCAAAAAAAACATACACCATTATATTGTGTAATAAAAATTACATTTAAATATCAGCATTTCTAATTATACATAATAATGTATATCACATTTAAATAATAAATATATATGTATGCTGAACATAAATGTAATATTTAATGTCCATTCAAATACCTCTATATCAACTATAATATGTATTCCTTTGTCTGATTGTGATACATAAATATCTAATTATGAACAAAGTATGACTAATGTATGTAAGCTACAAATATTCTACATTCTTCCTGTGATTCTTAACTATCATGCATTGGTAAACCAACCTGGATAATGCATGGTTTTTGAAAGTCAATTCTGGAGAAAACAGTTGATCTTCAATAGGTGTCTTATTCATCATTTCAAAAATAGAGGACTGAAAAGCCATCTAAAAATAAAACATTAATCTAAGTGTCTGATTGTGATACCTAAATATCTAATTATGAACAAAGTATGACTAATGTATGTAAGCTACAAATATTCTACATTATTCCTGTGATTCTTAACTATCATGCATTGGTAAACCAACCTGGATAATGCATGGTCTTTGAAAGTCAATTCTGGAGAAAACAGTTGATCTTCAATAGGTGTCTTATTCATCATTTCAAAAATAGAGGACTGAAAAGCCATCTAAAAATACAAAATTAATCTAAGTGTCTGATTGTGATACCTAAATATCTAATTATGAACAAAGTATGACTAATGTATGTAAGCTACAAATATTCTACATTCTTCCTGTGATTCTTAACTATCATGCATTGGTAAACCAACCTGGATAATGCATGGTCTTTGAAAGTCAATTCTGGAGAAAACAGGTGATCTGCAATAGGTGTCTTATTCATCATTTCAGCAATAGAGGACTGAAAAGCCATCTAAAAATACAAAATTAATCTAAGTGTCTGATTGTGATACCTAAATATCTAATTATGAACAAAGTATGACTAATGTATGTAAGCTACAAATATTCTACATTCTTCCTGTGATTCTTAACTATCTATCATGCATTGGTAAACCTACCTGGATAATGCATGGTCTTTGAAAGTCAATTCTGGAGAAAACAGGTGATCTTCAATAGGCGTCTTATTCATCATTTCAAAAATAGAGGACTGTGAAATACCATCTAAAAATGTATAAATAATATAAGTGTCTCCAATAGGATGCCTCCACAGCCTTATTCTATCAAATAGTTGGCACTTACCATGTGAACATGTCTTTGTATGGTTTTCAAGGTCAGCAGATTTGAAAGATAATGCCAGACATGATCCCATTGGTATACTTCAATTTCAATCTTGGCTTTTTCCACTGTCAGTCTGGGCAATCTTCACTGTCAGGCTTCGAATTCTTCCCTTTCAGTCTTTAGATTAAGTCAGCTCCCTAATGGCAGAAAAAGTTTAATAAAAATTATTACTACAAGTGTGTGAATCAGTTCTGTACCCCTCTCCCACCCGCCATTTCAGAATCAATTTCTGTCACTAGCTTAATAAGCGTGTGTAGCATCTTGTGTTATGTTCTATCAATCAAGTGTGAAGATGAGTCATATTGAGCAGAACGAACCTCTAATGTGTGACTTTGAACCATAGTCATGCTAGAGGATAGTTATGCTAGAGGATCCCTTTCTGAGTATTTACATTATAAGTAATGTGTAAACTAAATACTAGTTTGGAAAATGTATGCCATATGATGTATTTGTGTACAATTCATGCCAGCAACAGTCCATACATACTTACCAGCTGATGTCCTCTTTAAAAACCAGGTGGCAAAGACTCGCTACAGGACCCAATGACCAGAGCATCACCTATATTAATAAATGAAACACATTTTTAGCATTTGATGAACAATCCTAACATGTTTGCACAATTCTCTACTTGTCATTTCCCTAGAGTTCACATCTATTGACAATACTCCAATCTAACTTCTATTATTTACCGTCTAAAGTGGCGGTTGATGATGTCTGCTCTGACATTGAGCCCCTAGTCCCGGAATGGCCCCTCTAGAACTGGATCGTCCTCCTCATCTCTGAGGAGGTTTCGGGGTGCCTGGACGGCCTGCAGCATCCCAGCCCGCTGTGCAATATTATGCAGGACACTACAGGCTATAACGATCTTAGCCACCTTCTTTGGGTTGTACTGTAGGGCTCCTCCTGACCTGTCAAGGCACCTGAACCTCATCTTCAGGAGCCCGAACATTCGTTCAACCACCGCCCTGGTTCTCTTATGTGCCCTACTGTAGCCCTCCTCAGCCACATCAGTAGGGCTACGTAAGGGAGTAATAAGCCAAGGGCGGCTCATGTAACCAGAATCACCTATAAATTATGAACAGAACATAATTCAAACTGAATCCTCAAAATTGTATTTTGATTCCAAAAAAAGTTTGTGTACACGATAATCCACTAACAAATGTTTATTTTTTAAAAGAATAATCTAGTTCAATATTATTCTCTACCTTCCCATTTCAGCTAAGACATGCTACATATGCGTATTTCTCCTAAACCAGACCTTGTGTAAAATACCAACTAAATGGTTACATTGCATTCTCTATCTGAGCATTTAAGGTAATACATGCTACATATCTGCATTGAACTAAAACTAGACATTAGCGGAAAGAGACAATGACATGGTTAAATTGCATTTGCTGCTATCTTCCCATTTCATCTAAGACATGCTACATATGCGTTTTTCTCCTAAACCAGACCTTGTGTAAAATACCAACTAAATGGTTACATTGCATTCTCTATCTGAGCATTTAAGGTAAGACATGCTACATATCTGCATTGAACTAAAACTAGACATTAGCGGAAAGAGACAATGACATGGTTAAATTGCATTTGCTGCTATCTTCCCATTTCAGCTAAGACATGCTACATATGCGTTTTTCGCCTAAACCAGACCTTGTGTAAAATACCAACTAAATGGTTACATTGCATTCTCTATCTGAGCATTTAAGGTAAGACATGCTACATATCTGCATTGAACTAAAACTAGACATTAGCGGAAAGAGACAATGACATGGTTAAATTGAATTTGCTGCTATCTTCCCATTTCAGCTAAGACATGCTACATATGCGTTTTTCGCCTAAACCAGACCTTGTGTAAAATACCAACTAAATGGTTACATTGCATTCTCTATCTGAGCATTTAAGGTAAGACATGCTACATATCTGCATTGAACTAAAACTAGACATTAGCGGAAAGAGACAATGACATGGTTAAATTGCATTTGCTGCTATCTTCCCATTTCAGCTAAGACATGCTACATATCTGCATTGAACTAAAACTAGACATTTGTGGAAATAAAAATAAAATGGTTAAATTGCATCCTATAGCTGAACATTACGCTAACATTTTAAAACTACAGTGGCAATTGTCTAACTAATTAACCATGTTGTGCACAAATACTCACCAACGAGATAACCAGGGGGCATTTGTCTTTCCTCAAACGGCTGCCACAGGGACGACAGAGAGAGGATGCGGGCATCATGACAAGCCCCTCCAAAATTCGCACACACATGCATAATCCTCATCTGTGCGTCACAAACATACTGCACGTTGAGGCTATGAAAATGTTTGCGATTTCTGAAGGGCAAGTCATCAATTGGAGCATGCAGCGCAATGTGGGTACAATCTATGGCTCCCAAGACATTGGGCAATTCAGCTATAGCAAAGAATTCCCGCTTCAGGCGCCTCCAATCACCATCATTCTGTGGTAATCCTATGTATTGCTTACTGATACGTACCATGGCATCCAGAAATGTATCAAACACCACAGAGAATGTACCTTGAGACAGGCCATGCATGTACATTTCTCCGGATTGAAAACTCCCGGAGGCCAGGACGTAAAGACAACTTAGCATCTTACTCATGCCGGGAACAGCAGTCCTTATTCTTATACGTGGCTCCAAATGAGGTTTAAGAAGATCGTAAAGGCCAATGAGCTGTTCGCAATTGAGCCGATACTTATCATAAACCTCAAAGTCG
This sequence comes from Bombina bombina, assembly GCF_027579735.1. NCBI lineage: Eukaryota > Metazoa > Chordata > Amphibia > Anura > Bombinatoridae > Bombina > Bombina bombina. Next base: position 936,042,745 of record NC_069504.1, on the reverse strand, counting down.
CTCATGTTTTCCAAGGTGGGTCTCACCCTGTAGACACGAGGACCGCGAACCAGGCGAGCCCTTCATCTCACTCGGAGCCGCCGAGGCTGCCTGATTCTATCAACAGCTAGTTCGCCAATAGCAGCACCAGCAGCGTCTACCATGTCATCATCATCCATCTTTCCAAACAGCAGAGCAAGGCGTATCAAGGTATGCAAATTGATCTGATGTGGATCACAAGTGATGCTTTGGCCACGTTGTTTGCGGGATTTATAGTGCAATTAGTCCAATGGTAGTGAGTTTGTAATGATTGCTAATTGTATTCACTTGTTTGTATGTGAGCGGCGCGAATGCTTTCACAGTGGGCGTTTTTTTGGTGTTTGCTGAAATGTTGTTTTCCCCCAATGAATCTCAATGTGAAAGTGTCAAATATCACACATACAGTGCATGTTTGTAATGTTTGATCATATGCGTAATCAATATTTTTTAAACGCGATCTTATAGTAACAAGCACACGTCCAGGCTAACATGAATGAAAGTGCATAGTTGTGTATAATGTGCATCGAATGTGATCGATCAATGTTGCTGCAACATTGTTTGTAAACGATAAAGTAACATCTGCCATCTGTAGTATTGTATATATAAGTGATTGCCGAGCTGTCAATATTGTATGCCTCCCATTCAAATCGCACTAATACTGAAGAACTTCCGGCTGTCATCTGTAGTATTGTATATATAAGTGATTGCCAAGATGTCAATATTGTATGCGTCCCTTTCAAATCGCAATAATAATTCAGAACTTCCCGTCTGCCATCTGTAGTATTGTATATATAAGTGATTGCCGAGCTTTCAATATTGTATGCGTCCCATTCAAATCGCACTAATACTGAAGAACTTCCGGCTGTCATCTGTAGTATTGTGTATATAAGTGATTTCCGAGCTGTCAATATTGTCTGCGTCCCTTTAAAATCGCAATAATAATTCAGAACTTCCCGGCTGTCATCTGTAGTATTGTATATATAAGTGATTGCCGAGCTGTCAATATTGTTTGCGTCCCATTAAAATCGCACTAATACTGAAGAACTTCCGGCTGTCATCTGTAGTATTGTGTAAATAAGTGATTGCCGAGCTGTCAATATTGTATACGTCCCTTTAAAATCGCAGTAATAATTCAGAACTTCCCGGCTGTCATCTGTAGTATTGTATATATAAGTGATTGCAGAGCTGTCAATATTGTATGCGTCCCATTCAAATCGCACTAATACTGAATAACTTCCGGCTGTCATCTGTAGTATTGTATATATAAGTGATTGCCAAACTGTCAATATTGTATGCATCCCATTAAAATGGCACTAATACTGAAGAACTTACGGCTGTCATCTGTAGTATTATATATATAAGTGATTTGCGAGCTGACAATATTTATTAATTGTCCCATTCAAAGCGCCCTAATAATGCTGTTCCAAACTGTTGTTTATGTATATGTTGTATTGTAGTATTGAGTGGTAAATTTCTGAAAGGGGCGGTACAGTTGTGAATCTGTAATGTGTATGGTTGAATCTTCTAATGACGTCATCATATTATTAACCTGCCTATGTAGTTCTGAAATCCTCATTGTGTTGTTGTATTGTGCTACATTGTTATTGTGTGCTGAATAAAATATAAATGTGTGCTTTGTGGTTGCGTGATGGGTGATGCGTGTTATGTACATCTACGTATATATTGTGATTGTGTCCCACATATGCTGACTTCTATATAGCGGTGTGGCATTGTTGTTCCTTCCCATAAAGTGACATCTGCAATCTGGTGTAATGATGTTCTTCTTGTACGTAATTCCTAATGGTTTATTGTGATGGAATCATGATGTTAAAAGTACAGTAAAAACATAATTTATGTAAGAACTTACCTGATAAATTCATTTCTTTCATATTAGCAAGAGTCCATGAGCTAGTGACGTATGGGATATACATTCCTACCAGGAGGGGCAAAGTTTCCCAAACCTTAAAATGCCTATAAATACACCCCTCACCACACCCACAATTCAGTTTAACGAATAGCCAAGAAGTGGGGTGATAAGAAAAAAGTGCGAAAGCATATAAAATAAGGAATTGGAATAATTGTGCTTTATACAAAAAAATCATAACCACCACAAAAAAGGGCGGGCCTCATGGACTCTTGCTAATATGAAAGAAATGAATTTATCAGGTAAGTTCTTACATAAATTATGTTTTCTTGCATGTAATTAGCAAGAGTCCATGAGCTAGTGACGTATGGGATAATGACTACCCAAGATGTGGATCTTTCCACGCAAGAGTCACTAGAGAGGGAGGGATAAAATAAAGACAGCCAATTCCTGCTGAAAATAATCCACACCCAAAATAAAGTTTAATGAAAAACATAAACAGAAGATTCAAACTGAAACCGCTGCATGAAGTACTTTTCTACCAAAAACTGCTTCAGAAGAAGAAAATACAGCAAAATGGTAGAATTTAGTAAAAGTATGCAAAGAGGACCAAGTTGCTGCTTTGCAAATCTGATCAACCGAAGCTTCATTCCTAAACGCCCAGGAAGTAGAGACTGACCTAGTAGAATGGGCTGTAATCCTTTGAGGCGGAGTTTTACCCGACTCGACATAGGCATGATGAATTAAAGATTTCAACCAAGATGCCAAAGAAATGGCAGAAGCTTTCTGGCCTTTTCTAGAACCGGAAAAGATAACAAATAGACTAGAAGTCTTTCGGAAAGACTTAGTAGCTTCAACATAATATTTCAAAGCTCTAACAACATCCAAAGAATGCAACGATTTCTCCTTAGAATTCTTAGGATTAGGACATAATGAAGGAACCACAATTTCTTTACTAATGTTGTTGGAATTCACAACCTTAGGTAAAAATTCAAAAGAAGTTTGCAACACCGCCTTATCCTGATGAAAAATCAGAAAAGGAGACTCACAAGAAAGAGCAGATAATTCAGAGACTCTTCTGGCAGAAGAGATCGCCAAAAGGAACAAAACTTTCCATGAAAGTAATTTAATGTCCAATGAATGCATAGGTTCAAACGGAGGAGCTTGAAGAGCCCCCAGAACCAAATTCAAACTCCAAGGAGGAGAAATTTACTTAATGACAGGTTTTATGCGAACCAAAGCTTGTACAAAACAATGAATATCAGGAAGATTAGCAATCTTTCTGTGAAAAAGAACAGAAAGAGCAGAGATTTGTCCTTTCAAAGAACTTGCGGATAAACCTTTATCTAAACCATCCTGAAGAAACTGTAAAATTCTCGGAATTCTAAAAGAATGCCAAGAAAAATGATGAGAAAGACACCAAGAAATATAAGTCTTCCAGACTCTATAATATATCTCTCTGGATACAGATTTATGAGCCTGTAACATAGTATTAATCACAGAGTCAGAGAAACCTCTTTGACCAAGAATCAAGCGTTCAATCTCCATACCTTTAAATTTAAGGATTTGAGATCCTGATGGAAAAAAGGACCTTGCGACAGAAGGTCTGGTCTTAGCGGAAGAGTCCACGGATGGCAAGAGGCCATCCGGACAAGATCCGCATACCAAAACCTGTGAGCCCATGCCGGAGCTACCAGCAGAACAAGCGAGCATTCCTTCAGAATCTTGGAGATTACTCTTGGAAGAAGAACTAGAGGCGGAAAGATATAGGCAGGATGATACTTCCAAGGAAGTGATAATGCATCCACTGCTTCCGCCTGAGGATCCCGGGATCTGGACAGATACCTGGGAAGTTTCTTGTTTAGATGAGACGCCATCAGATGTATTTCTGGAAGCTCCCACATTTGAATAATCTGAAGAAATACCTCTGGGTGAAGAGACCATTCGCCAGGATGCAACGTTTGGCGACTGAGATAATCCGCTTCCCAATTGTCTATACCTGGGATATGAACCGCAGAGATTAGACAGGAGCTGGATTCCGCCCAAACCAGAATTTGAGATACTTCTTTCATAGCCAGAGGACTGTGAGTCCCTCCTTGATGATTGATGTATGCCACAGTTGTGACATGGTCTGTCTGAAAACAAATGAACGATTCTCTCTTCAGAAGAGGCCAAGACTGAAGAGCTCTGAAAATTGCACGGAGTTCCAAAATATTGATCGGTAATCTCACCTCCTGAGATTCCCAAACTCCTTGTGCCGTCAGAGATCCCCACACAGCTCCCCAACCTGTGAGACTTGCATCTGTTGAAATTACAGTCCAGGTCGGAAGAACAAAAGAAGCCCCCAGAATTAAACGATGGTGATCCGTCCACCACGTTAGAGAGTGTCGTACAATCGGTTTTAAAGATATTAATTGAGATATCTTTGTGTAATCCCTGCACCATTGATTCAGCATACAGAGCTGAAGAGGTCGCATGTGAAAACGAGCAAAGGGGATCTCGTCCGATGCAGCAGTCATAAGACCTAGAATTTCCATGCATAAGGCTACCGAAGGGAATGATTGTGACTGAAGGTTTCGACAAGCTGAAATCAATTTTAGACGTCTCTTGTCTGTCAAAGACAGAGTCATGGACACTGAATCTATCTGGAAACCCAGAAAGGTTACCCTTGTCTGAGGAATCAATGAACTTTTTAGTGAATTGATCCTCCAACCATGATCTTGAAGAAACAACACAAGTCGATTCGTATGAGATTCTGCTAAATGTAAAGACTGAGCAAGTACCAAGATATTGTCCAAATAAGGAAATACCACAATACCCTGTTCTCTGATTACAGACAGAAGGGCACCGAGAACCTTTGTAAAAATTCTTGGAGCTGTAGCTAGGCCAAACGGCAGAGCCACAAACTGGTAATGCTTGTCCAGAAAAGAGAATCTCAGGAACTGATAATGATCTGGATGAATCTGAATATGCAGATATGTATCCTGTAAATCTATTGTGGACATATAATGCCCTTGCTGAACAAAAGGCAAGATAGTCCTTACAGTTACCATTTTGAACATTGGCATCCTTACATAACGATTCAATATTTTTAGATCCAGAACTGGTCTGAAGGAATTCTCCTTCTTTGGTACAATGAAGAGATTTGAATAAAACCCCATCCCCTGTTCCAGAACTGGAACTGGCATAATTACTTCAGCCAACTCTAGATCTGAAACACATTTCAGAAATGCTTGAGCTTTCACTGGATTTACTGGGACACGGGAAAGAAAAAATCTCTTTGCAGGAGGTCTTATCTTGAAACCAATTCTGTACCCTTCTGAAACAATGTTCTGAATCCAAAGATTGTGAACAGAATTGATCCAAATTTCTTTGAAAAAACGTAACCTGCCCCCTACCAGCTGAGCTGGAATGAGGGCCGCACCTTCATGTGGACTTAGAAGCTGGCTTTGCTTTTCTAGAAGGCTTGGATTTATTCCAGACTGGAGATGGTTTCCAAACTGAAACTGCTCCTGAGGATGAAGGATCAGGCTTTTGTTCTTTGTTGAAACGAAAGGAACGAAAACGATTATTAGCCCTGTTTTTACCCTTAGATTTTTTATCCTGTGGTAAAAAAGTTCCTTTCCCACCAGTAACAGTTGAGATAATAGAATCCAACTGAGAACCAAATAATTTGTTACCCTGGAAAGAAATGGAAAGTAGAGTTGATTTAGAAGACATATCAGCATTCCAAGTTTTAAGCCATAAAGCTCTTCTAGCTAAAATAGCTAGAGACATAAACCTGACATCAACTCTGATAATATCAAAAATGGCATCACAGATAAAATTATTAGCATGTTGAAGAAGAATAATAATATTATGAGAATCATGATCTGTTACTTGTTGCGCTAAAGTTTCCAACCAAAAAGTTGAAGCTGCAGCAACATCAGCCAATGATATAGCAGGTCTAAGAAGATTACCTAAACACAGATAAGCTTTTCTTAGAAAGGATTCAATTTTCCTATCTAAAGGATCCTTAAACGAAGTACCATCTGACGTAGGAATAGTAGTACGTTTAGCAAGGGTAGAAATAGCCCCATCAACTTTAGGGATTTTGTCCCAAAATTCTAATCTGTCAGACGGTTCAGGATATAATTGCTTAAAACGTTTAGAAGGAGTAAATGAATTACCCAAATTATTCCATTCTCTGGAAATTACTTCAGAAATAGCACCAGGAACAGGAAAAACTTCTGGAATAACCACAGGAGATTTAAAGACCTTATCTAAACGTTTAGATTTAGTATCAAGAGGACCAGAATCCTCAATTTCTAAAGCAATTAGTACTTCTTTAAGTAAAGAACGAATAAATTCCATTTTAAATAAATATGAAGATTTATCAGCATCAATCTCTGAGACAGAATCCTCTGAACCAGAAGAGTCATTAGAATCAGAATGATGATGTTCATTTAAAAATTCATCTGTATAAAGAGAAGTTTTAAAAGATTTTTTATGTTTACTAGAAGGAGGAATAACAGACATAGCCTTCTTGATGGATTCAGAAACAAAATCTCATGTTATCAGGAACATTCTGAACATTAGATGTTGATGGAACTGCAACAGGTAATGGTACATTACTAAAGGAAATATTATCTGCATTAACAAGTTTGTCATGACAATTAATACAAACAACAGCTGGAGGAATAGCTACCAAAAGTGTACAGCAGATACACTTAGCTTTGGTAGTTCCAGCACCAGACAGCGATTTTCCTGAAGTATCTTCTGACTCAGATGCAACGTGAGACATCTTGCAATATGTAAGAGAAAAAACAACATATAAAGCAAAATTGATCAAATTCCTTAAATGACAGTTTCAGGAATGGGAAAAAATGCCAGTGAACAAGCTTCTAGCAACCAGAAGCAATAAATAATGAGGCTTAAATAATGTGGAGACAAAAACGACGCCCATATTTTTTAGCGCCAAATAAGACGCCCACATTATTTGGCGCCTAAATGCTTTTGGCGCCAAAAATGACGCCACGTCCGGAACGCCGACATTTTTTGGCGCAAAAGAACGTCAAAAATGACGCAACTTCCGGCGACACGTATGACGCCGGAAACAGAAAAGATTTTTTGCGCCAAAAAAGTCAGCGCCAAAAATGACGCAATAAAATGAAGCATTTTCAGCCCCCGCGAGCCTAACAGCCCACAGGGAAAAAAGTCAAATCTTTAAGGTAAGAAAAATATTTGATTCAAATGCATTATCCCAAATATGAAACTGACTGTCTGAAAATAAGGAATGTTGAACATCCTGAGTCAAGGCAAATAAATGATTGAATACATATATTTAGAACTTTATTAAAAAAGTGCCCAACCATAGCTTAGAGTGTCACAGAAAATAAGACTTACTTACCCCAGGACACTCATCTACATGTTTGTAGAAAGCCAAACCAGTACTGAAACGAGAATCAGTAGAGGTAATGGTATATATAAGAGTATATCGTCGATCTGAAAAGGGAGGTAAGAGATGAATCTCTACGACCGATAACAGAGAACCTATGAAATAGACCCCGTAGAAGGAGATCATTGAATTCAAACAGGCAATACTCTCCTCACATCCCTCTGACATTCACTGCACGCTGAGAGGAAAACCGGGCTCCAACCTGCTGCGGAGCGCATATCAACGTAGAATCTAGCACAAACTTACTTCACCACGTCCATAGGAGGCAAAGTTTGTAAAACTGAATTGTGGGTGTGGTGAGGGGTGTATTTATAGGCATTTTAAGGTTTGGGAAACTTTGCCCCTCATGGTAGGAATGTATATCCCATACGTCACTAGCTCATGGACTCTTGCTAATTACATGAAAGAAATCCATATGTTCTGTTTTGTGATTCCTAGAGAGAATGTAATGTGTTTTTCCCCCATCATTTGAATGCACATGTATGAGTGAATGTTAAAAGTAATGTATGTGCATCCATGACTGATCATGTGTTAAGCCTATGTAGATATGCTGTTGCTGCAAGCATATGAGTTGAATAAATAAAATGCAATAATAAAGGTAAATGAGAGGTGTTTCCCATTGTGTACTGTTTGTGAATCCTGAAATGTTGTAATTATTTTTGTGTCCGTTTAAATGTGATTTTATTTGTAAAAATGTTTGTTACTAGTGATGTTGATTTGTAGTTGATGTAATGTAAAAGTATGAAACAATTTAATGCTGTTGTGAATATTCAATAAGTAAATTCCATAAGTCCACCATAGGGAAATAGTCATTTCTTGATCTATTTGTCATAGCTGGGTCTAACGCAGAAAAGCATGTATTTTTTTCAGATTTCTAGCGCTGGTATTTGGAGTTTTTTTGTCTACGCTTTTTGCGTGCGTTAGGGAAATCTGTCTGTCGCGTGCACAAGCACGTCTTCCCCATAGAAGTCAATGGAGGCTCAAAATTTTGGTAAAAAAAAATTCAAAGACTGGTTTTCCTCGTAAAGTGAGTGACGTCATGGTCTTGTGTGAAAAAGTAGCTAAATCGTGTTCATTTTATAATAAATAACTTGTTTGTGTATGTAATGTGGTGTATATTTTTTGTATGCATCGATGAGTGTATGTTTGTGATAATATTATTAGTTAGATGTAGCTATATGAGTGAGTTTTCCCGTGTGTCAATGTTAGTCAATGGCAAAATGGATTTGTGTTGTTTTTTTTCTAACACCCGAGATCTCTCAACTTTGATCCTTTATATTTAGATGAAAAAATATTAAATCTGAAAAATAAAAATAGTGTAGTGTTTGTATGAGTGTAAGTTTACTTTGTGTAATATTTTTTTTGTGATTCGTGGATGTTTATTTTGTCGGTAGATGTTAACTACTGGGTCTGAGCTGTCGGTAAAGATTTGTGCGTTGGGTGATTTTTGAGTGTCGGTAACTAAACTCTAAATACCGGAGGGCGGAAAAAAACAGCGTTAGGAGCCTCTAACGCTAGTTTTGACGGCTGCCGCCAAACTCTAAATCTAGGCCCTAGTGACTATGGTCCCAGCTGCCTTGAGATCATTGACAAGATCCTCCCATATAGTTCTGGGCTGATTCTTCACTATTCCCATGATCATTGAAACTCCACGAGGTGAGCTCTTGCATGGAGCCCCAGACAGAGGGAGATTGACATTTTTTTGTGTTTCTTCCATTTGTGAATAATTGCACCAACTGTTGTCACCTTCTCACCAAGCTGCTTGTCGATGGTCTTGTAGACCATTCCAGCCTTGTGTAGGTCTACAATCATGTCCCTAACATGCTTCGACAGCTCTTTGGTCTTGGCCACTTTGGAGAGTTTGGAATCTGATTGATTGATTGCTTCTGTGGACAGGTGTCTTTTATATAGGTAGCAAGCTGTGATTATGAACACTCCCTTTAAGAGAGTGCTCCTAATCTCAGCTTGTTACCTGTATAAATGACACCTGGGAGACAGAAATCTTGCTGATTGATAGGGGATCAAATACTTATTTCACTAATTAAAATGCAAATCTATTTATAGCTTTTTTGAAATGCGTATTTCTGGATTTTTGTTGTTGTTATTCTATCTCTCACTGTTCAAATAAACCTACCATTAAAATTATAGACTGATCATTTCTTTTTCAGTGGGTAAATGTACAAATTCAACAGGGGAACAAATAATTTTTCCCTCACTGTACATAGTTTATTAAATATGAATATTGCATAAATAAGATTTTCCATGTTTTCATCTGCAAAGGGCTCCAATGCGCATCTATATGTCTATATATGTGCATATATGTATTTATTTGTTTTTGTGTATATACAGTATATATGTAAATACATATATACACATGCCAATACATATGTGTACATATATAGATATATAAATATACATACATATACATCTTTAGACATGTATATGTATGTATCTCAGTGTTAAAGTCCTTTGCTTGCATTTTTTTTCTAACACCTGAGACAGTGACCTTGTGTCTTATATCTTTTATCTTATATCTTTTGTGTGCAATGTTTTATTTTTCAAATAATTTTTATTAGATAGTGTAACTATACTTTTTTAATGCATTTTTTTATGTGTTTTGTGTAACTTTTATGTTTTGCGAAAAAGTTAACCAGAACTTGCGGTAATCATTCTAGTGTAAATTGCGATTGTGCTTAAGCAAACAAGTTTATTTTCAACTTGTAATACCAGTGGCAAACCCCTTATCACTCACATGCAAATGTTTGTGCTCCACTTGTAATCTGGCCCTAAATATTTTAACTGTCATCTTAGTAAGGTCATCTTTATATAAGAATTGTGTTCTATATTTCAGTTTTTAGTGGATGTATAGAACTTTGTATTTATTGATCTTAACACTTTGTAATTAATTAAATAAATTACAAAATAAAATTATAGTCTATTTAGTAACATTTTTGGGTGATGTTACTCATTAAATAGCTTGATCTAAAACCATATAAACAACTTTTACACTTTTACTACCACAGCCATAAAAACAGACTGTTTAGCAGGACATTAAATTTGTTTAGCCATTTAGAATTAGAGATAAAATGTTTCCTAAATTGATCTTGCCAGTGGGGGTCTTGCCAAAAAAATACAACTGTAATATGATTAAGGTACCAATAAATCGTCATAATAAAGTATAAGAAAATTATTTCTAATAGAACAAATCCATTGATATTAAATATGATATTATATAGCAAATATAACTTTTTTGTTCAAGATAGATTTGTGGCTATTCTGATTTAGAATATGGATACATCAAAACATTTTAGCAGTGACTGCCTTTAACAAGACTGATTCATTAGTGCTACAGTACTTTTCTGTACCAAAATTATTTTCCAGCACTCAAACATCAGTGGTTGATCCCACAGCAGAAGGTTTAGACCTCCCAGTGAAAAGAGCGATCATGAGGTTGGAGCTGGAAGGAATGAACTTGAGGTTTAATGTTAGAAACACGATGGTCCTGATCACAATCAATAGACTTAGGCCTTTTAATCTCTTTTTTTTTTTGTCCAAAAAGACCAGTTTTCAATTAGAAGTGCTCACAAATGTTTGTTTTAGTCTCTTTCCTGGAACTGCAAATGTGTTTTTCCTACGCGTCCTAAAAGTTCTTAGCCATCACAATCCATTTTTGGGTCATTTTTCAACACATTTTCAAGGCCAGTTTTGACTTTTCAAATTTGACACCTCAAGGCACTTGATAAGTCCTCGAAAGGGCATTTTGGACACCTTTTCAACTATTTCATGGCTATGTGGAAACAGTCTATAAACTTGCACATGTGCAAAACACTTTGAAATGGTCGCAGGAGGCATAGTAGAGATCTATTAGCATACATGGTATTGATTCATTAAATTTCTATTAATAAATATTGCAGAGGCTGAATATTGTGGACTGAGTACACATTTACATGCAGGGGCAGACTGAGATCAACCAGGGCCCCTGGGCAAAAGTGTGGCAGGGCCTCCCACCTCCTATTTGCTCCACCTACCTCCTCTGCCCCTCCTCTACCCTATTGCCCTCCCATATAATATGCCCCTCCCCCCACCATGTTTTTAATTGCCATATATAGAGACATTTGTTTCCATAAATATTTTTAATAATAACTAAATATTGTAAATAACAAGTGCTTGTGCATACAAAAATCCCCATGCCTATATGCAATAAAGTATGAAGTAGAAAGTAATGAGGGACAACCAGACAAGGTTGTGTTTACTTGTTTATGGCAGCTAAAGAGATAAAATAATTAATTTCTATGTTACTGGCAGCCATGGTAAAATTACTGCTTAATTATCAAAAATATATATCATGGGTTTAACATTGGGACTAAGGTAGTGTTGTTAGGTTGAACATTGTGTTACCCAGCTATCATTGTGCTCATTACAGATTGTCCAGTATATTGGTAGGGGACAGCTGGAGTCTGGATTTGAGGATACAAATAAAAATAGCCTTTAACTTAACCTGGGTCATGTGATGCTTGGTTAAAATTTTTAAATAAGGGAGTTACATGGCATTTTAAAGGGACATAAAGTGAAAATTAAACTATGATATTATAGATAGTGCATGTAATTTTATACAAAATGCCAATTTACTTCTGTTATCAAATTTGCTTCATTTTGTTGGTATCCTTTTTTTGAAGAGTAACCCGTGATATGGTTCAGAGGCAGCAATGCACTACTGTGAGCTAGCTGAACATATTGGCTGAGCCAATGACAAGAGGAATATATGTGTATCCATCAATCGCCAGCTAGCTCTCAGTAGTGTATTGATGCTCCTGAGCCTACCTAGGTATGATTTTAAAGATATAAATGGGGAAAAGCAAAATGTTATGTTAGAAGTAAATTGGGAATACACATACACGCACCTCACATACACACACACACCTTTCTTCCTCAACATACTTCCAAAGGCTTTGCTAGGTGGCAAAAAATAATAGGGGCTATAGTCCAAGGGTATATATGATGCCCCCATCAAGTGCATTACTGCATTGCATTGGAATTCTGCCCTCTACCCTGTTAAGACCATTACATTAGTTTTTGTTGTGTATATTATTATTATTAAACATACATAGTTTTATTGTTGAAAACAAATACAAAAAATACCAGCAAATTGCCATAATAAAATAATTAGCACAAAGTGTGGACAGTTTTCATTAGGACTTGCAATATTGTGATTTTAAAAATCATCAGATAATTTACACTGTCAATATCTATATAAAGAAGAATGTGTAAGTTACACAAGCCAAACAAACAACATTTAACATTTTTATATACTGCACAGAACAATGACCCAAAACACTCATGGGTGACAAAGAGGTTTAATTGCTACTATATGACACATCCAGTAATTGAAACTCCATAATCAACAGAAAAAAAATTAATAGTGGAATGCCAGTACGGTAATGCAATTTCACTGTGTATGTGCACAAAACTTGCCCAATGACACAAAGAGTAAAAAGAAAAGTGGTGCCTACAAATATGCTGCAACACTGGGGACTCCCACACATAAGCTCTGATTTTAAGTGCTGACTGGAAGAGTCGATAAGGGGAAATTTATGATTTTTACTTTACAGCGCAGCGACTAGTGGTTAGTCCGAGTTATGCTTCCTTAGTAGGACCTGTTTACATGGCACATTAACAAGTTACAGTCTCTCATTCTTTGGTTCCCTCTCTTATTCTTGGGAATTCTTAATCCTTCTTAGTGTAGTAATGTTTTTCCAAAACTTTATTCCTTACCCTTCTGGTTTATTAAGATTTACACATATATATATTTAAAAACAGTCCCAAGCAAATAATGAAGAAGTAAGCCAGGTTGAGCATACAGCGGGAGCTGTTGGACGATCAGTGCTCAAGTCTTAGTCACTTATATAATCCCCAGAAGATCTATGTGATTGTCCTGTTGGTGTTGGTATTTGCCAGCATTAGAAAATTGCACCAGATAGAGGGTGGCATCTCTCTCAAACTTCATAATTCAGTACCTGATCTGAGAAATCATTTTCAAGATATTGTACATTGTATGAAAATGTGCTGAATGTCATTATTATTTCCTTAATATACCATTTGTTTGGAGTTTGATATTCAAATTGTGTTGTATTTTTGCTGTCATAGAAATAATGATGTGTGCTTGAATCCCAGGCTGGAAGAGAAATCAACATTATAAGCCTTCTCCCCAGAAGCAGGAAATGACCATTTTTTTATATTTTACTCTCAAATAAATTTATTATTTTTATTTCACTTTTTTATCTTACCTATTGTTTAATTGTTTTGGAATTAATTTTATTTAAGGTTAGGGTAACATTTCCTTCTATTTATGACCGTGATCTATTAAATGCACCACAACATTCATAGCTTTAAAGGGACATTACAATCGAAAATGTAATTATTCTGATAGAGAACTGGTTTCAAAAAACTGCCCTCAGGCCACCCTAAAAGGCCAGATTTTAAGGATTTTCCTTGGATGAGAGCTGGTAAAATAACCATGGTTACTAATCAGCTGATTATTTCACCTGTGCTCTAGTTCAGATATCCTCAAAATATGGCCTGTTAGGGAGGCCTGACCACAGGTTCAGTGTACAATTTAAAAAAAAAAAAAAAAGTTATAAAAATTGGCTTTTTTTTTTGGCCTCCTAAAACATTGCTACACAAATTGGCCTCTATTTATCAAGCTGTCCACCGCAAATATGCTGGAATTCAGCAGCATATTTGTGGCGAGCCTGATTCGCCGTAGTTATCAGACCCTACAGACCAGCAAAAGTAGAATTTAGTGACATAACATATGATCCGCTACACTCAATCCGACACAGATCGATGCTTACGTCACTACAGATGTTCCGAACGCAAGTTCGCCACAATCTGACTACTTTTTGAAGTTATCAAATTCCTTCCAGGTACGCTTGGCACTATTCCGGCCCAGCGTACCTGGTTTTCAATCCGCCGCCCTGGATGCGGCGGATGCCATAGGAATCAATGGGAGTCTGAAAGCAGCGAAAGGTCATGTTCGCTGCTGCCCAATATCCCATTGATTTCTATGCTAAATGTCTACACCTAACACCCTAACATGTACCCTGAGTCTAAACACCCCTAATCTGCCCCCCCTAAACCGCCGCAATTAATAAAGTGTTTAACCCCTAAACCGCCGCTCCCGGAGCCCACCGTCACCTACATTATACTTATTAACCCCTAATTTGCCCCCTTATACCGCTGCAACTCTAATAAATGTATTAACCCCTAAACCGCCACTCCCAGAGCCCACCGCAACTCTAATAAAAGTGTTTAACCCCTAATATGCCCCCCTACACCGCCGCCACCTAGATTATACTTATTAACCCCTAAACCGCCGTTCCCGGACCCCGCCGCCACCTACATTAAATTTATTAACCCCTAATCTCCCGCCCCCAATGTTGCCGCCACTATATTAAATTTATTAACCCCTAAACCTAAGTCTAACCCTAACCCCCCTAACTTAAATATAATTTAAATTAATCTAAATAAAATTACTATCATTAACTAAATTTTCCTATTTAAAACAAAATACTTACCTATAAAATAAACCCTAAGCTAGCTACAATATAACTAATAGTTACATTGTATCTAGCTTAGGGTTTATTTTTATTTTACAGGCAACTTTGTATTTATTTTAACAAGGTACAATAGTTATTAAATAGTTATTAACTATTTAATAACTACCTAGCTAAAATAAATACAAATTTATCTGTAAAATAAATCCTAACCTAAATTACAATTACACCTAACACTACACTATCATTAAATTAATTCCTTAAATTAAAATAAATTAATTACAATTAAATAAAATTAACTAAAGTACAAAAAAACCCACAAAATTACATAAAAAAATAAAATAATTACAAGTTTTTAAAACTAATTACACCTACTCTAATCCCCCTAATAAAATAAAAAAAAAAAAAATAATAAAAATCCCTACCCTATACTAAATTACAAATAGCCCTTAAAAGGGCCTTTTGCGGGGTATTGCCCCAAAGTAATCAGCTCTATTACCTGTAAAAAAAAAGTACAATACACCCCCAACATTTAAACCCACCACCCACACACCCAACCCTAATCTAAAACCCACCCAATCCCCCCTTAATAAAACCTAACACTACCCCCTTGCAGATCACCCTACCTAGAGACATCTTCACCCAGCCAGGCACAAGTGGTCCTCCAGAGGGGCAGAAGTCTTCATCCAATCCGGGCAGAAGAGGACCTCCAGACGGGCAGAAGTCTTCATCCAGGCGGCATCTTCTATCTTCATCCATCTGACGAGGAGCGGCTCCATCTTGAAGACATCCAACACGGAGCATCCATCCAGTCCAACGACTACCCAACAAATGAATGTTCCTTTAAATGACATCATCCAAGATGGCGTCCCTTGAATTCCGATTGGCTGATAGAATTCTATCAGCCAATCGGAATTAAGGTAGGAAAAATCCTATTGGCAATTAGTTTAAAATTCTTGTAATTATTTTATTTTTTTCTGTAATTTAGTGTTTGTTTTTGTACTTTAGTTAATTTTTATTATTTTATTATTTTGTAATTAATTAATTTTAATTTAGGTAATTAATTTAATGATAGTGTAGTGTTAGGTGTAATTGTAACTTAGGTTAGGATTTATTTTACAGGTACTTTTGTGTTTATTTTAGCTAGGTAGTTATTAAATAGTTAATAACTATTGAATAACTATTGTAGCTAGTTAAAATAAATACAAAGTTGCCTGTAAAATAAAAATAAATCCTAAAATAGCTACAATGTAAGTTAGTTATATTGTAGCTAGCTTGAAGTATTTAGTTTTAAATATGAATATTTTATTTCATTATAGTAATATTTATTTAGATTCATTTAAATTATATTTAAGTTAGGGGGTGTTAGAGTTAGGGTTAGACTTAGGTTTAGAGGTTAATAAATTTAATATAGTGGCGGCGATGTTGGGGGCGGGAGATTAGGGGTTAATAAATTTTATTTAGGTGGCGGCGGTGTTAGGGGTTAATAACTTTATTTAGTTGCAGGGGGGTCCGGGAGCGGCGGTTTAGGGGTTAATAACTTTATTTGGTTGCGGGGGCGTCTGGGAGCAGTGGTATAGGGGATAAAACAGTATATTATAGTGTGGGTGCTTAGTGACAGGGTAGCAAGAAAGCTGCGAATAAGCAGATGAGCAGCGAGATCGATGACTGTTAGTTAACAACTTGGTGCGCAGCTTTTTGACAGCTTTCTTGATAATTTTGGCGAACTTATTCAGGTCCGCGGCAGCGATGTTAGGCGATCTTAGGCTAGCGTATTGGTGCCGTTGAATGCAAGAAAGTCAATGGCTTGATAAGTAGGGGCCATTGTTTCAAACACAGAATCTGCCTCAGTTTGAAATATTGGAAATAATAATATACATTTGAATTTTTTAGATTTTTTTTTTATCTCCTCTCTAAATAATTTTATTTTGACTGTCATGTTCTTTTTAAAAAAATATAACTAAAACCTCAACTGTTTAAAGAAGCAATTCAACCAAATATTCCAATCAAATCTCAAAAGAGCATTTACCTGTCAATTATCCCTTTAAACAGACCACTTATCACATTTACCATTTAAACTTTTTTACATGATGAATGCCATCGCTTTTAGGAACAAATATATCTTTGCTCAGTTACTAAATGTAAGTTTGAAAAACTTTAGATCGTTCACATGTCATTTAAAAAATGAAGTGATAAGTCTCTTTGTAATGTTTAAAGCATGCTGTGTTAAATACACAAGAGAAATTTTGAGAGTTACAGACGCACACATCTAGCAGCCACTGCCGATGTTTACACTAAAAGTTATAGGGGCATATTTATCAAGCTCTGTGGCGGTGGACAGAAATCGACAGAAATCAACCGGATCGAATACGATCAGGTTGATTGACACCCCCTGCTAGCGGCCAATTGGCTGCAAATCTACAGGGGGCGGTATTGCACCAGCAGTTCACAAGAACTGCAGGTGCAATGATAAATGCCAACAGCATATGCTGTCGGTATTTATCGATGTGCAGCGCATATGATCTGCTATATCAGATTATGTCCACTTGCACAATCATAAATATGCCCCATAGTGTAAACATTGGCAGCTAGATGTATGCTGCAACCCCCATGCCCCATTCTGAATTCCATCCTTCAGCAGCAAAGGGGGGAGGGGTTGGTGCACATACACATGCTAAAGTATCTAAGCACAGAGAGTAACACTGCTTATCCTTCATCCCAGACCCCCACACATTGAAATGATATGTCCTGATTAAATGTGCTACTGCTGTGCTAACAGGTGCTGTATCAAATGTAACCAGGACATATATTTTAATTTGGGGGGGTCTGGGATCCCTAAACATAGGAGTCATCACATTACTTATTTTTTACCCAGTCTACAGCCTGCCATTGCATAACTCTATGACTCACATGGTGCCTCTGATTCAAAATAGCAGCAGTATCTAGTAGCTGCTAAGGCTCCACCGACTCACACAGTTACACTCCTCTGCAAAAGCCTGCACACAGTGGATGTTTACTGGCTTCAAGCGGGTAGTATAATTTAAATATATATGCCACCTGAAATATAATAAAACATGGGGGAGAAGCTTCCTGTGCCCAAGTCATCCACTGCACGCTTGAAAAATATATATGTAAAATAATAATAAATAATAATAAAATAAAAAAAACTTAGCTAGTGCTGCATGATGGAGTAATGGAGGGCCCTTTAAGATGCTGGGCCCTCGGACAAGGGCCGAAATTGCCCAACTTGTCAGTCCGCCCCTGTTTACATATATATAGGTTCATATACATATGTTTATGTGTTGTGTACATGATATCCTGCACACCTGAGGGGATCTGCCGGAAAAGTCACACCAGGACGCCAACATCTACAAATGGTGTGTTTTTTTTATTTTAATTTTGAGATTTGATTTACAATCACTCTCGCACTGTCATGTTTGTCTCTAACCGCACTGGTGTCTCCATAACCAAGCTTTAAAACGGAATCAAGCAATCATGACTTTCAAAGGAACATATTGTAATCCATTGCCATCCATGCCAGTGCTAATCCATCTGAATGTATATTGTATGCTGGCATGATGGGCAAATGCGCCTTCATGCACATTAAGTACAAAGATGGTCACAGCAGTGCATTTCAAAGTTCTTAAAGGGACACTGAACCCATTTTTTTTCTTTTGTGATTCAGATAGAGCATGCAATTTTAAGCAACTTTCTATTTTACTCCTTTTAATTTTTCTTCATTCTCTTGCTATCTTTATTTGAAAAAGAAGGTATCTAAGCTAAGGAGACAGACAATTGTTGGTTCAGAAACTGGACTGCACTTGTTTATTGGTGGGTGAATTTATCCACCAATCAGCAAGAACAACCCAGGTTTTTCACCAAAAATGGGCCAGCATCTAAAACTTACATTCTTGCTTTTCAAATAAAGATACCAAGAGAATGAAGAAAATTTGATAATAGGAATAAATTAGAAAGTTGCTTTAATTTGCATGCTCTATCTGAATCACAAAAGAAAAAAATTGGGTTCAGTGTCTCTTTAAACTCTTACGGCTAGATTTAGAGTTCTGCGGCCAAAGGGGTGCGTTAGCTACGCATGCTTTTTTTCCCCCGCACCTTTTAAATACCGCTGGTATTTAGAGTTCTCTGAAGGGCTGCGTTAGGCTCCAAAAAGGGAGCGTAGAGCATATTTAACGCCACTGCAACTCTCGATACCAGCGGTGCTTACGGACGCGGCCAGCTTCAAAAACGTGCTCGTGCACGATTCCCCCATAGAAAACAATGGGGCAGTTTTAGCTGAAAAAAAACCTAACACCTGCAAAAAAGCAGCGTTCAGCTCCTAACGCAGCCCCATTGTTTACTATGGGGAAACACTTCCTACGTCTGCACTTAACACTCTAACATGAACCCCGAGTCTAAACACCCCTAACCTTACACTTATTAACCCCTAATCTGCCGCCCCCGCTATCGCTGACCCCTGCATATTATTATTGACCCCTAATCTGCCGTTCCGTACACCGCCGCAACATACATTATAGTTATGTACATGGAAAAAATGTGTTTAGGGTTAGCGCTAAATTAAAGCTTAAAAAGGTGTAGAGATAAGTATTCTGTAAGATTTATATTATTCTTATATAATGATATTCATATCAACAATGTGTTTCATATAAAAAAAATTTTAATAAAAATTAAAAATACAAATAAAGATGGATGCCGGCATCAATTCTAAATGGAAAATTATATACAATGTATCCAAGAATGAAACGTTATGTTTTAAAACAATGTCAATATAGCAAGATAAATAAAAGCAAAATAAAAGCAATTTGAACAGGTTTTGAGTAGTATACTTTAAAGAAAAATAGCGATTGTCACCGTGCATATAGGTGTTAGATATTTACATTGATATTACCTTATATGCAGAGATTTGTGTGTATTCGCTATTTCAATGGACCGGGACTCTCAGTGTTTAGTCCTGTATTGATTATGTTTTTTGAAACAGTTTCTATTTCTCGGTAGTTCTCTCAAAAGAAAGGCAGGTCAAAGTTCCAATTATATTTTTCCTTGCCGTATGGTGTCCGTGTCCTGATATTTTCCTTAGTATCAACTCTGTAGTTTGAGATGGCTTTGTATGCGTATCATATACGCCGTATTGGATGTCTGTGTGACAGTGAAATCTCTGTTTTGTTGTGGGGAGTTTTCTCCCTGTGGTCAATTTCCTCCAAGTGGTTCCGGAGTAAAGTTGAAGAGAAATAGCTTGTTTGTTGAGTCTCCGCTGTCTTATTTCACAGCGGTTAAATTATAAGAAGGATAGTGATCAGATCATGGGTTAGGAATTATACTTATAGAACTCCACAAGCTTTTGTTTAGTTTAAAGTACCCAACCTACTGCACTATATCAAACTTAAATGAAAGTATCAAAGAGTAGCAATCTTTCCAGTGAGCAAAGTTCTACGCGTTTCAGCCCTTGGGCCTTTATCAAGATGCTCACCTAGGGAATTCACCTGGTTTAAAAATGTTCAGCTTTGTTCTGATTGGTGGTTATTTGATTGGTGCATATTAAATTGTTGCATCGTATAAACTTTTAAAGTTTTTTCAGGGTACATTTCAGATAACTTATTAAGTCATAATACTTAGTCCCATGTAAAAGAAACACATATGATTCACATTATGATAATTATTTACAGCTTTATCCTTATATCAGTTATCCCTATATTAGTTGGCGCTATTGTGGATATTTAACCCTTCATCTCTGTAGTCGACCTGTGGTTTTGTCTTCTGGGATTCTACAAATATTATTAGAATTCTAAATATGTGTGTATATATGATGAGCCTAAAGAGATAAATATATATAAAAAGGGTAATGTAAAATGTGTGTATATTACAATATAAAATAATGAAATATAAGACAAGTTAAAATTTGTGTTAAGAATCAAGAAGTTATACATACATACATCTGATTATAGTGACGTGTATATAATAATCCATTTGATTATATTAGCGATCAGGAAAGTATTAAATAATGTGTCAGGATGCTAATATAGCCATCCTTTTTAAAAAATGTTGTTCTGAATACATAAATTTTACAAGTATATGAAAAAATCTTTCCTATAAATATAAATTAGAAATTCATCAAAAATTACTTGCAAAATATGTATCAAAAAATAGATAAATATAAATAAAATTAATATAAAAAATATATAAAAAATATATAAAATTATATACTCCTCATTTTATATATGTATAATATTTGCCCATGTATAATCTCTAGGTTTATTATAGTGACAAATCGCGGAGGGGTTATTATATGATGGTGGGGTTTGGACTTTACTGTCTATTAGAAAAGACCATTCAAATCCAACTCTGAGTTTAATCCAGAGGGGTGGAGTGTTTTAAAATTAAAGATGTATTCAGCTTCTTTTTTACATAGTAATGTCGTGATGTTGCCTCCTCTAATTCCTAGATTAAGTTTTTTAACCCCCCAATATTTAAAATCTTTAAGATTCCCTGAATGAATTTGTTTAAAGTGAGAATAGAGTTTAGTTTCTTCTGATCCGTGTTCGATTTTTAGGATATGTTCCCTTATTCGATCACGTAATGTTCTACTTGTCTGTCCAAAATATAATAAATTGCAAGAACATTTTATGCAATATACTATATTGTTATCTGCACATCTTAAAGTTTGTGTAATTTTAACACTGTGTTTGTTATTTGAAGAATTAATTTCTTTGATTTTTGTACTGTATGTACATGCTTTGCATGTGTTGCACGGGAAATAGCCTCTTAATACATTACCTTTAAGGTCTCTATCTTTTATTATTTTTCTTTCCTTAAATTCACTAGGTGACAGTAAACTTTTAAGATTTTTTGCTTTTTTAAAAATTATATCTGGCTGGCCTTTCACTTTTTCACCTAATATTCTATCTTCTTTTATTAAGTGCCAGTGTTTTTGAAGGATTCTTTTAATTTCCATATGTTGGGTACTATATTCTGTTATGAATGGAATGAATAAGTTGTCTGTATTAAAGTCCTGGTTTTTCTTTTTATTTTTTGATTTTAGTA
This sequence comes from Bombina bombina, assembly GCF_027579735.1. Taxonomy (NCBI): domain Eukaryota; kingdom Metazoa; phylum Chordata; class Amphibia; order Anura; family Bombinatoridae; genus Bombina; species Bombina bombina. The sequence continues at coordinate 936,020,817 of NC_069504.1, read as the reverse complement.
ATGTATTTCTATCTAATTGTTTTACTTTTAATTTAGTTTTCTCTATTGTTTTTGCATTATATCCTTTTTCTATAAACTTTTTAGTTAATATTTGTGATTGGGTATCATAATTATCTATATCTGAACAGTTTTTTTTGATTCTCATGAACTGACCTTTAGGGATGTTTAATTTCCATGAATTTAGATGACAACTTTCATGGTGTATATAATTGTTGGCATCTGTGCTTTTAAAATATGTTTGAGTGTGAATCTTATTAGATATAATGTTCAATTCAATATCTAAAAAATTAATTTTTTGGTTACTATATTCATGAGAAAATGTAATACCCATATCGTTTGAATTGATATCCTCTATAAATGATTCTAAAAGTTCTGTGTCTCCTCGCCATATGATGAATATGTCATCTATATACCTGCAATAGATGACATATTCATCATATGGCGAGGAGACACAGAACTTTTAGAATCATTTATAGAGGATATCAATTCAAACGATATGGGTATTACATTTTCTCATGAATATAGTAACCAAAAAATTAATTTTTTAGATATTGAATTGAACATTATATCTAATAAGATTCACACTCAAACATATTTTAAAAGCACAGATGCCAACAATTATATACACCATGAAAGTTGTCATCTAAATTCATGGAAATTAAACATCCCTAAAGGTCAGTTCATGAGAATCAAAAAAAACTGTTCAGATATGGATAATTATGATACCCAATCACAAATATTAACTAAAAAGTTTATAGAAAAAGGATATAATGCAAAAACAATAGAGAAAACTAAATTAAAAGTAAAACAATTAGATAGAAATACATTACTAAAATCAAAAAATAAAAAGAAAAACCAGGACTTTAATACAGACAACTTATTCATTCCATTCATAACAGAATATAGTACCCAACATATGGAAATTAAAAGAATCCTTCAAAAACACTGGCACTTAATAAAAGAAGATAGAATATTAGGTGAAAAAGTGAAAGGCCAGCCAGATATAATTTTTAAAAAAGCAAAAAATCTTAAAAGTTTACTGTCACCTAGTGAATTTAAGGAAAGAAAAATAATAAAAGATAGAGACCTTAAAGGTAATGTATTAAGAGGCTATTTCCCGTGCAACACATGCAAAGCATGTACATACAGTACAAAAATCAAAGAAATTAATTCTTCAAATAACAAACACAGTGTTAAAATTACACAAACTTTAAGATGTGCAGATAACAATATAGTATATTGCAAAAAATGTTCTTGCAATTTATTATATTTTGGACAGACAAGTAGAACATTACGTGATCGAATAAGGGAACATATCCTAAAAATCGAACACGGATCAGAAGAAACTAAACTCTATTCTCACTTTAAACAAATTCATTCAGGGAATCTTAAAGATTTTAAATATTGGGGGGTTAAAAAACTTAATCTAGGAATTAGAGGAGGCAACATCACGACATTACTATGTAAAAAAGAAGCTGAATACATCTTTAATTTTAAAACACTCCACCCCTCTGGATTAAACTCAGAGTTGGATTTGAATGGTCTTTTCTAATAGACAGTAAAGTCCAAACCCCACCATCATATAATAACCCCTCCGCGATTTGTCACTATAATAAACCTAGAGATTATACATGGGCAAATATTATACATATATAAAATGAGGAGTATATAATTTTATATATTTTTTATATATTTTTTATATTAATTTTATTTATATTTATCTATTTTTTGATACATATTTTGCAAGTAATTTTTGATGAATTTCTAATTTATATTTATAGGAAAGATTTTTTCATATACTTGTAAAATTTATGTATTCAGAACAACATTTTTTAAAAAGGATGGCTATATTAGCATCCTGACACATTATTTAATACTTTCCTGATCGCTAATATAATCAAATGGATTATTATATACACGTCACTATAATCAGATGTATGTATGTATAACTTCTTGATTCTTAACACAAATTTTAACTTGTCTTATATTTCATTATTTTATATTGTAATATACACACATTTTACATTACCCTTTTTATATATATTTATCTCTTTAGGCTCATCATATATACACACATATTTAGAATTCTAATAATATTTGTAGAATCCCAGAAGACAAAACCACAGGTCGACTACAGAGATGAAGGGTTAAATATCCACAATAGCGCCAACTAATATAGGGATAACTGATATAAGGATAAAGCTGTAAATAATTATCATAATGTGAATCATATGTGTTTCTTTTACATGGGACTAAGTATTATGACTTAATAAGTTATCTGAAATGTACCCTGAAAAAACTTTAAAAGTTTATACGATGCAACAATTTAATATGCACCAATCAAATAACCACCAATCAGAACAAAGCTGAACATTTTTAAACCAGGTGAATTCCCCAGGTGAGCATCTTGATAAAGGCCCAAGGGCTGAAACGCGTAGAACTTTGCTCACTGGAAAGATTGCTACTCTTTGATACTTTCATTTAAGTTTGATATAGTGCAGTAGGTTGGGTACTTTGAACTAAACAAAAGCTTGTGGAGTTCTATAAGTATAATTCCTAACCCATGATCTGATCACTATCCTTCTTATAATTTAACCGCTGTGAAATAAGACAGCGGAGACTCAACAAACAAGCTATTTCTCTTCAACTTTACTCCGGAACCACTTGGAGGAAATTGACCACAGGGAGAAAACTCCCCACAACAAAACAGAGATTTCACTGTCACACAGACATCCAATACGGCGTATATGATACGCATACAAAGCCATCTCAAACTACAGAGTTGATACTAAGGAAAATATCAGGACACAGACACCATACGGCAAGGAAAAATATAATTGGAACTTTGACCTGCCTTTCTTTTGAGAGAACTACCGAGAAATAGAAACTGTTTCAAAAAACATAATCAATACAGGACTAAACACTGAGAGTCCCGGTCCATTGAAATAGCGAATACACACAAATCTCTGCATATAAGGTAATATCAATGTAAATATCTAACACCTATATGCACGGTGACAATCGCTATTTTTCTTTAAAGTATACTACTCAAAACCTGTTCAAATTGCTTTTATTTTGCTTTTATTTATCTTGCTATATTGACATTGTTTTAAAACATAACGTTTCATTCTTGGATACATTGTATATAATTTTCCATTTAGAATTGATGCCGGCATCCATCTTTATTTGTATTTTTAATTTTTATTAAAATTTTTTTTATATGAAACACATTGTTGATATGAATATCATTATATAAGAATAATATAAATCTTACAGAATACTTATCTCTACACCTTTTTAAGCTTTAATTTAGCGCTAACCCTAAACACATTTTTTCCATGAACTTTCTTTTGGTTAGTCAGGAGGTCTAATCACAAAACACAGGGTTAAGCTTAAGGGTAATCCGAGTGTAGTATCTTTAAATATAAACCCAAACTTTCATTATAGTTATGTACCCCTAATCTGCTGCCCCTAACACCGCCAACCCCTATATTATATTTATTAAACCCTAATCTGCCCCCCACAACATCGCCTCCACCTACCTACAATAATTAACGCCTAATCTGCCGATCGGAGCTCACCGCTACTATAATAAATATAATAACCCCTAAAGCTAAGTCTAACCCTAACACTAACACCCCCCTAAGTTAAATATAATTTAAATCTAACGAAATAAATTAACTCTTATTAAATAAATTATTCCTATTTAAAGCTAAATACTTACATGTAAAATAAACCCTAATATAGCTACAATATAAATTATAATTATATTGTAGCTATTTTAGGATTAATATTTATTTTACAGGCAACTTTGTATTTATTTTAACCAGGTACAATAGCTATTAAATAGTTAATAACTATTTAATAGCTACCTAGTTAAAATAATTACAAAATTACCTGTAAAATAAATCCTAACCTAACTTACAATTAAACCTAACACTACACTAGCAATAAATACATTAAATAAAATACCTACAAATAAATACAATGAAATAAACTAACTAAAGTACAAAAAATAAAAAAGAACTAAGTTACTATTTATTATATGGTTATTGAGGCGGGAGTGAGGCGGATTAGGGGTTAATAACTTTATTATAATAGCGGCGCGGTCCGGTCAGCAGATTACGGGTTAATAAGTGTAGGCAGGTGGAGGCAACGTTGAGGGGGGCAGATTAGGGGTTAATAAATATAATATAGGGGTCGGCGGTGTTAGGAGCAGCAGATTAGGGGTACATAAGTATAACGTAGCTTGCGGCGGCGTGCGGACGGCAGATTAGGGGTTACAAAATTTAATTAGAGTGGCGGCAATGTGGGGGGACCTCGGTTTAGGGGTACATAGGTAGTTTATGGGTGTTAGTGTACTTTAGAGCACAGTAGTTAAGAGCTTTATGAACCGGCGTTAGCCCAGAAAGCTCTTAACTACTAACTTTTTTTTGCGGCTCGAGTTTTGTCGTTAGATTTCTAACGCTCACTTCAGCCACGACTCTAAATATCGGCGTTAGAAAGATCCCATTGAAAAGATAGGATACGCAAATGACATAGGGGGATCTGCGGTATGGAAAAGTCGCGGCCGCAAAGTGAGCGTTAGACCCTTTCCTGACTGACTCCAAATACCAGAGGGCGGTAAAAACCAGCGTTAGGAGCCTCTAACGCTGGTTTTGACGGCTACCGCCCAACTCTAAATCTAGCCGCTAGTGATCAAACCACTTCTCCATTTTCTGATCGTTTGGGACCAGGGCTATTTTTACATTTCTGCGGAGTTTGTGTTTAGCTGTAATTTTCCTCTTACTCATTTACTGTACCCACACATATTATATACTGTCTTTCTCGCCATTAAATAGACTTTATAAAGATGCCATTATTTTCAATATATCATAATTCACTATAACAAAATTTTATTATAAAATATGATGGAAAAAAATCACAATTTTTCTAACTTTGACCCCAAAATCTGTTACACATCTACAACCAAGAAAAAACAACCATGCTAAATAGTTTAGAAATACCCAATGTTTACATGTTCTTTGCTTTTTTTGCAAGTTATAGTGCAATAAATACAAGTAGCACTTTACTATTTCCAAACCAAAATTAGCAATAGTTACATTGTAACACTGATATCTGTCAGGAATCCCTGAATATCCCTTGAAATATTGATCTAGGCCCATATATTTCATGCCACCATTTCCCCGCAAAAGGCGGTCAAATAAAAAAAATTGCTAACTTTTTAACAAACTTTTTTACAAACTTTAGGTTTCTCATAGAAATTATTTACAAACAGCTTTTGCAATTATGGCACAAATGGTTGTAAATGCTTCTCTGGGATCCCCTTTCTTCAGAAATAGCAGACATATATGGCTTTGGCTTCGCTTTTTGGTAATTAGAAGGCCGCTTAAAAGCCGCTGCGCACCACACTTGTATAATGCCCAGCAGCGAAGGGCTTAATTAGGTATCTTGTAGAGAGCTTCGAAGGTTAATTTTAACTTTAGTGTAGTGTAGGAGACAACCTAAAGTATTGATCTAGGCCCATTTTGGTATATTTCATGCCACCATTTCACCGCCAAATGCGATCAAATAAAAAAAAATTGTTAACTTTTTCACTAACTTTAGGTTTCTCATAAAAATTATTTACAATTAGCTTGTTCAATTATGGCACAAATGGTTTTGCATGCTTCTCTGTGGTCCCCTTTGTTCAGAAATAGCAGACATATATGGCTTTGGGGTTGCTTTTGGTATTTAGAAGGCAGCTAAATGCCGTTTTGCGCCACACTTGTATTATGCCCAGCAGTGAATGGGTTCATTAGGGAGCTTGTAGGGTTAATTTTAGCTTTAGTGTAGAGATCAGTCTCCACCTGACACATCCCACCCCCTAATGCCTCCCTGACCCCTCACAAACAGCTCTCTTCCCTCCCCCATTCCACAATTGTCACCGCCATCTTAAGCACTGACAGAAGGTCTGCCAATACTAAAATAAAAGTCTTTTTTTTAAAGCATTTTTTAATATATATATAAATAGTTTCTGCAGTGTTGGTTTCCCCCTAACCCCCGAACCTCCACAATCCCTCCCAAAGAGCTCTTAAACTCCCCCCTCTTCCTATTTGTGGCCATTTTAGGTACTGGCAGCTGCCTGCCAGTATCCAGTTTCTTAACAGATGTGCACTTTTTCAGTATTATTTTTATTTTACCCCATTTTTCTGTAGTGTAGCTTCCCCCCCCTCAATATCATACCCCCTCCCCCCCCCCAGATCCCATTTCAAACAATTATTTCCCCCTCCCTCTTCCTCTTCCTTTCACTTTCCCTTAGTGACAGATTGGTTGGTCGCCTGTGGGGGCAAAAAAAGGTATTGCAGTGATGCCTTAATATCAAGGCATCACGGAAATACCTTGAAAGAGGCTGGAATCAATCAGGATCGCTTCCAATGCTTGAAACCCCTGATGATGTACAGGGTACGTCGTTCGTCATTAACAACCGTTTTTTGTAGGACGTACCCTGTACGTCATCGGTCATTAAGGGGTTAAACCTGCAGTATTGAACTTGTAAACTGGAATGTACCAATGTATCTGTGAGTTTAATATTGTAGGCACAGGCACTTTGAAACTCCCTATTGTGACTGTGTTTGGATGTGTCCTCTATAAAACCTGGTCACAAAGGTACAACCTCTTTAGCAGTTCTCCTAAGCAGATACAATGTTACAAGGAAGTGGATTTACACTTTACAGTTCGAATACTGTTAAAGTCCTGTAGAAGAAGATAGTGTAAGCCCTTTCAATAGAAACCTGTAGCCTCATCTTGTTTTAATAGTACACCATAAATGAAAATGTCTCTTTAACAAACAATAGAAATGCATATTGTAAAAAGAAATACTTGTCAACACTTAAAATAGAGCATAAAGTGATAGTGATCAGGCCAACATACTATTGGCATGCAGATGGTTTAGCATTGGTGCGGATGGAAAGGGATTGCAATCCCATCTAATACCTCCTTATCTTCTACCCTCACTCCTGATCTTACCCACATCTTCAACCTATCTCTCTCTACCGGCTCATTCCCATCTTCTTTCAAACACACAAAAGTCACTCCCATACTCAAAAAACCCTCCCTCAACCCTAATTCTCCTGAAAGCTACCGCCCCATATCACTGCTTCCACTAACATCAAAACTCCTTGAAAAACTAGTTTATAATCACCTAACCCACTTCCTGTCCGCCAGCTCCTTGATTGACCCCTTGCAATTCGGATTCTGCCCCAAACACTCAACTGAGACTGCCCTTATCAAGGTTATGAACGATCTTCTCTCTGCTAAAAATATTGGCCACCTTCGACACAGTTGGCCACCCCCTCCTACAGACCCTTAGCTCTTTTGGCCTCGGTGAAACTGCTCTTTTCTGGATTCACTCCTATCTTTCTCACAGGTCTTTTTCTGTGTCATTTGCCGGCGACTCCTCCTCTCGAACGTCTCTGTCTGTTGGAGTACCTCAAGATCTGTTCTGGGTCCTCTACTCTTCTTCGCTGGGCAAACTTATCAACAGTTATGGCTTCAAATATCACATCTATGCTGATGACACCCAGATCTACCTCTCTTTCTCTCCCTCTGTCCTCTGCCATGTCAGCAACTGCTTATCTGGCATTTCTTCCTGAATGGTCTCTCACCAACTAAAGATTAACATGTCCAAGACTGAGCTCCTTCTTATCCCCCCCTCAAGCTCTACGCCGACTTCTGACTTCTCTATCCCTGTTGACGGCATCATCATTTTCCCATCGCCACAAGTCTGCTGCCTCTGAGTTACACTTGACTCAAATCTATCCTTCATCCCCCATATCCAATCGCTTTCCACATCCTGCCGCAGCCATCTATGCAATATTTCCAAGATTCAACTTTTTCTGTGCGCTAACACCACAAAGCAAATAATCAACTCCCTTGTTATTTCCTGACTTTACTACTGTAATAACCTACTTACTGGCCTTCCTCTTTGCTGCCTCTCCCCCCTTCAATCCATCCTAAATGCCTCTGCCAGGCTGATCCACTTTCCTGTCGCTCTGTATGTGCTGCATCTCTCTGTGAGTCCCTTCATTGGCTCTCCATTCACAGCAGAATTAAATTCAAAATTCTCACCCTTACATACAAAGCTCTCACCAATACCGCTCCCCTCTACCTATCTTCTCTAATACACAAGTATACTCCAGCCCGCCCACTAAGATCCAACAATGACCTGCTCCTTGCATCTGCGACTATCACCTCCTCCCATGCTAGACTGCAGGACTTCTGTCGTGCAGCACCTACCCTCTGGAACACTCTCCCTCGTGCTGTCAGCCTTTGCCCTGATCTTTCTTCCTTTAAATGTTCCCTGAAGATATTTCTGTCAGGGAAGCCTACCACCCAACTCAATAATAAATTAATTTCACTTACCTAACATTTCCCTTATCTAACTCTGTATTAACATCTTTCTCAATCTTGCAGTCCTCACTCCTGTTTCTCAACCTCCTACCCTTCTAGATTGTAAGTAATCTGGTTGAATAGAAGGCATAAAAATCAGACCTATGAATTTATTGAATCTAATGCCTTAGAATACCTAGGATTGAAACTTTCTGTTAACCCTGGTGATTGGTACCGGGACAATATCTTGACAGCCCTTCAAGATACTATGATAAAATTGAGAAGTTGGGCAGCATTGCCGGTCTCAATTTCGGGTAAAGTTAACCTTTACAAAATGTTCATAGTTCCTAAAATTCTGTATCCATGTAGAATGCTTCCTCTCCTTATAAAAAAAATGGATCTATGGCGTTTCAACCGTGCGTTAAGATACTTCTTTTGGAGTGGGAGAAAACCTAGAATAAAACTAGAAGTACTGTACCAACCATATTTGGGAGGTGGGTTATCACTACCCAATTTGGAATGGTACAATTTAGCAACTGTATTAAGGCTTCCAATAGACTGGCTATTTCTGTCATTCAAACTATCTGATAGATATCTAGAAGAACAGATTTGTTTTCCCCATGCTACGGGCTTTATATTACATGCATCAAATAAGATTTTGGGTAAGACAATTGCTAATCATCCCTTACTTAAAGATATCTTAGGTGCATGGAGAAAAACTATGAAGCTATTTGGTCATTCTATTGCGGTATCAAATTGGTTACCTATTCAAGGTAATTGCTATTTTCCATTAGGTAATACAGTTAACATTTTTAGTCTATGGTCACCTTCCAAAGCTCTCTTGGTCTCAGAGTTTTATGACTTTAAGAATAGAAAACTTTACAATTCTTCAGAATTTCAAAATATTTTTTCTACAGTAAAGAAGAAACAAGTGTTTTACTTTCTGCAAATTAAAGACTATATACGTAAATTAATCTATTTATTTCCCCAGATATTCCAAGAACATCCATTAATGGATTATCTTAAACGGGAAAAATGTTCTCTGTCTTTTATATATAAAATCTTAAGATCTGTGGAGACAGAAAAATATATAGCACGAGCAAGGTTACACTGGGAAAAAATACTAAACTTGACGGATCTTACAGATCAACTAGTTAATAGTTTAAGAACAACACTTTCTATTTCATATTCAACTTATTTAAGGGAAACTCAGTTTAGGATTTTCAATAAAGATTATCTTACTCCGCGGCGGCTAGCCAAGTGGAACAGCAAGGTCAAGAACTTGTGTATTAAGTGTCATTTAAGTGATCCAGACTTGGGACACCTCCTATGGAAGTGCCCGAAGGTGAACCAATTTTGGCATAAGGTAGCATACTTACTTTCACAAACGACAGGGGTTAAAGTAACTCTCTCAATAAACTCTATAATTTTATTGACCCCCTGCCCCACATGAGGGAATAAAAAGAGATTTATTTTAACTGCGATAATTAATCTTAGAAAACTTCTTTTTGATAATTGGATTAAATCTCGAGTCCCCTTGGTTAAGGAAGCAAAAAAGTCTCTCTCTGACACTGCAATAGTGGCAGCCCATGATTATAGGCTAGAAAGGAAAAAAGACAATTCATATTTAAAGACCTGGAAAGACTTTGTTTTAAGCCAAGGTAAAGATTTTGCTGGTAACATAGAACAAATTATTAATATACATCTATAACGAGAGTGCTATGAGCGGGAAGCCCGCTCGGCTCTGGTGTGGATAGGGGGGTTGGGGGGGAGTAGGAGGGGATTACTAGTGGCCTTTATTTTCTTTTTTTCTTTTTTTTTTCTCTTCTCTGACTCTCTTGATGTACGAAAATATTCATGTCCACTATTATGAAAGATAGTTGGTAGCTATGTCTCCCTGATGGGTACTACCAATCCCCACCTTTGCCTCTGTGGCATATATTGTATATGTAAAACACTGTCATTTTTATCTGGATACATGTGGGTATCCTATTTTTTGAAACGTATGTATTATTAACCTGTTTTCATTATCAAAATAAAAGTTAAAAAAAAAAAAAAGATTGTAAGTTCCCACGGGAATAGGGCCTTCAATTCCTCCTGTATGTGTTTGTAAATGTTGTCCTTAAAAGTTTTATATTATTGTTTTATTTAAATTTATTTAAATGAACTGTATCCATGGACAGCGCTGTGGAATATGATGGTGCTTCATAAATAAAGTATTATAATAATAATAATAGGTTCTTATGAAAGTATTGATTGCAGTATCCTTTTTTAAAACCTGGTTAGGGGGGGCATTATTTCTGCTAATGACAATTACAACAGTGCGAGTGTGACTTAGAATCAAATATTCACATTATAATTAAAAACAAACAATTTGTAGATGTTTGAATCCTTGATGTAACTATTAAAGTATGGCCATCATTCCAAGATGCAGAAGGAATTCATATGGTTAATCAGTATAGCGGATGGATTTAGATTACTAGAGGTTAATGTCACACATGTGAATTAGTGTTTCCCTTGCACAGTGAACAAAGGGGTTGCAGTAATATACCTTTACTGTAACCTTAATATATATATATATATATATATATATATATATATATATATATATATATATATATATATATATATATATTTATTTATTTATTTAAAAAAAAACTGGTACTTTATACATGAAAAGGCTTTTTTTTTTTATTAAAGCTGTTTGTGGCTGTGGGTTTTTCACAAAAAAAAATGATTTTGCATTGTGATAACTCAAGAAGTTCAACAACTAATTTGGCTTTCATTTGTGGAACAAATCAACAATAGACTGTGATCAACCCCAGTATAGGCTACTTGATGCTAATTGTGAAATATATATCATAATAAGGGCAAGATGGAATTGACTAACATTAGTGGGATATATTAAACTAATGCTTTGATACTTAATTTTAATGTTACTGAACTTAGTTTTACAAAAAGTTGTGTCTAGAGACTCATTAAATGTTTTTTAATTCTATGTATGTCTAGCATTTGTAATTCTTCTATTTACATTTATTTAAAAGTGTTTTAACTCAACTTATCTGTGTGGCTTTGTTAAGCAGCACATCATTTGTATTTCTCTAATCGTTTTAATGGTGCTTTGGGGAAAGTAAAATGTTTTGCTAAGTAAATTATGTGGACTCATACCTAAACATTTTAAAAATATTAGACATTCAATTTTTTTATAAACTTAAAATGTGCAAACTTATGTGACTATATTCACTAAAGTGAGAATTTCTTATTCAGTTTTATCATAAATACTTTTATGTATAGAGGGCATATATTTAGAAAGCCTGGGAAGAGATTTGCCTCCTCACTTCGTACAGCATGATTTGATCAATTATGTCAAGATCTTGTATTATTTTGATCTGACTTAATTATCAAAGAAAATATGCTAGTTCTTACCATAAAGCAAAGTGCAAAGCGTGTTCCATTGTAAAATGTACATTTTTGACACATTTGCAAATTATGGTGACTGATAACACAAAACAACCATGCCTATTTCTGTTTTACTATTCATTATGATTTCTCGAGTATAATTGTAATCTCACCATCTAAAAAGTAATATATTGACATTTAAATGTATTTATTTAATAATTTATCTCAGGTGGCTAGAAAAATGCATGTGACAATGTAGGAGTTTGGTATCGTACCTTATTTTGAGAATATGATCATACCTGCCAGGCTTCCTCATTATAATAACAAGTACACCCACGGAACACACATGGAAAGCTTACTTTTAAAGATTTATGACTGATTGCAAAGGGCATTTGTTAGAAAACAGAATCAATATGTGTTATTTATATTGAATTTAATATAAAAAAATATGTAATATAGGTTTGTGCAAACAAACAATATAAATAAAACAAAAATACAAACAAACAGCATTAGTAACAATAATACAATCAACAGAATTATTATGAACCAAAAACATGAATTGTTATAATACAATTAATATGTATAATACATTGTGTTCAAATTCCCCACATTTTTTCTTCTTCTTTACATTAAGATATCTAATCTGTTTAATTTTAATTAACTTTTTGAGCCCCGTGTATTAAAGGCTGTGAAGACAAGGTTCTCAACTTGAGAACCTGTCCTCGTGGCCTTGTGACGAAAGGGCAGCAGACATACTGCAAGAAAAAAATATAGACCCACCACATTAGAGACACACCCCATTGATTATAACCATGTGTATTAAAAAACAAACACATATATAATAATTTGACAAATATTTTTTTTCATATGTGATTTTAATTTAATTACATTTCATAACCTCTTGTTTTAAGAAAATATATTGTTTAATAATCTTGCATGTATTTATTTAAACATATCTATGGAAATATTTAGTATACAGAGATAAAAGAATATAATCTTTTTCAAAAGATGTTTACATTTTGTAATCTGCAAGACTGTTTGTCATCTAAATTGATTTTTTAAAAGTAGGAAAAGCAAGGAAAGGTAATTTAATTTCTTTTAGAATAGTCTCAATTTATTAATACCCCTAAAACCTGTTCGAGGATAGTAAGGAAGTCATTTTTTTAGGTTACTAAATATGTCAAGAAAGAATGATTTATCAGGGGTCTTTATGTAAATCAAATTGGAGGTTTTTCAAAAGTGCTCTGCAGTTTAATCAGAGATAAGAATTTCCAGGCATACAGTCCTTTGATTTATAGTTATAATTTGAGAAATGGACACTTTCTTTGGATATTGCAAAATAATGTATTTATCAATTTATTAGCAATCATCTTCCAAAATCCTAAAAGTGTAGTCTACTCTATAAAATTACACTTTTTTAATGTTACATAAAAAATGGAATTGTACAGTGTACATCTAAGCAATTGCTTTAGGCGGATAATACTAGATATTTGCCGGAATTATGGACTTGAATTTACAGTTTGCATTCTAATATGAATAGAATTTTTAGCTTATTCTTTTTGTACTCTGAACAATTATTTGTATATGGCAATGGCTAAAACTTTTTTTTTTAGAATAGTTTGTTTGGTTTTTCCTCTAACATAACTATAATACATGAGTTAATACATTCAATTACATGCACAAATGTTTTAAAAAAAATCCTTAAAGTCTGTACTTTGTTGATGGCATTATATAAATGATACATTTTTTTCTCACCAATATAACCAATAACTGTCAATACTATAAAGGGATAAGAGGGCTATGCTTTTGCTTGCATGGAAAGATTTTGGAAAGTGGTTACATGTCTGATCTCATTTCAAAATTCATAACACATTGTGGGCCAGATTACAAGTTGAGTGCAAAATATCTCTTCCACAAAAGCGAAATTTGCACTTAACTAAGTAATACCAGCGCACGCAAATGTGCACTGGTATTACAAGTGAGGTGCAATGTGAACGCGACCTTGCATTCCTATTGCATGGAAGCATTGCGCTCACGAGAGCACGCTTCCATAGGCTCCAATGGGAGCCTCGTTCTCATGGCATGAGAAATAGCACAGTGAAGGGGGTAAGCTGCACAGGGATGAGCAGAAAATAATATATGAATATATATATATATATATATATATATATATGTGTGTGTGTGTGTTAATATTTGTATATACACATATTAACAAATAAATATATATATGCATATAAGCATATACATATATATTTACTGGGAACACACAGTTCCCATAGATTATAATGTAAAGGAACTTTTTAGTGCTGTTTTTTTCTAACACCCCACACCTGCCAACGTTAGTTGCCAAAAACTGATTAGTGCAGGTACTTTTTATATATTAAAAAAAAGATACCTTTTTTAAAATAAAAAACTAAACTATACTTTAATATGTGTGTGTGTGTGGGGGGGGGGTGGATTTGGTCACTTTTAAAAAACTAACCAGAGGTCTGGCCTCTGGTTAATTTTTTGAGAGCTAATTGCTACCTCGAGCTTGCGGTAGTAATAACCAGCCACTTGTAATGTATGAATATTTATTGCACGCCTGTAAACGGGTGAATTTGTCCTTTTGCGGACAGGCTATAAATTAGTGTTCCACTTGTAATCTAGCCCTGTGTGTTTGTTTTGCTTATTAAAGACAAGTCACAGGTTACACGACAGTGTCTTTACTAAGACATAGACATAGGGGCCGATTTACTATGTTAAGACTGGTCTTAAGACTGCTGCTCCTTAACTGGATTCACCGCCTCTGAGCGGCATACAGCAATCAACCCGATTGCATACAATAGGGTTGATTGACACCCTCTGATAGTGGCCAATTGGCCGCAAATCTGCAGGGACGGCATTGCACAAGCAATTCACTAGAACTTTCTTGTGCTGCAGCGTATCATATGCACCAGACTTTGATAATTCAGCCCCAGAACCTCAGTCTTTTTCTAGATTTTTTTGCAATGTGTTTGTGAAGTAAAAAAAAAAATATTAAGAGGAAGTTTTTATTTCATTCATTTGAAAGCAAGAGCTAGGCTTGTTTGTTTACCTTGAATAATAAATTAATTTAAGCTATTTTGGGATTTTTTTCTCTTCCCAAAGCTATGACACTATATGCTTGTGTCTAGAAGTCCTATACATTCTATATAGTATCCCCAATGTATGAAACGACAGCCACTGGCTGTCTCTTGCCTTGCAACTCTTGGGCAGTACTTTATCTATGTGTTTACCTCATTTCCAGGGTTTAAACACATAAGACACAATTCACTTAGTCTCTGCACTCTGACAAACATCTTTATAGAGATTTGTCAGTGCTATAATGTAAGGTCCTTCATGGGATTCTATAGAGGTAACATTTTACCTTAATAGCTGTGCATCTCACTATAGGGCATAACCTACATTTTTATAAGCAAAGGAGAAACAAATACATAATAATATAATGCTCAATAAAAAGTAGTTTCAAAACAGTACTGAAAGTAAAATGTGAAAATCAATTTATGCATGAAAAAAAATCGTATTAATAGAACAGATTAAAATTCATGTTAATATATAAGCATTAAAATGTGAATTTACATTATCCTATAAAATTATTTTTGGAGTATACAGGGACAATTGTATTTAATGAACACTGTAAAAAAGTCATATTTAATAAATAATGTAGTTTCAACATACAAAATTAAAATTAAACCCAAAATTAAAACTAGTTTTCATATTGTAAATTACTTTAGCCGTGGTGAATGGGCTGAGCAGGTAAATTTCATAAGCTTGTCTGAAGTTGCCTCACAGGTTTTTTCATATTCTCTAAAATCTGCAGTTTTCACAACTTTATCTTACTAAATAAATAATGGCAAGTTGGGTCTCAAAATATGTAATGTACTTATTCCACTAACAGCAAAATATTTGTATGTGAAAACAGAAACAAATACAGGGTAAAGCATGTGGAAAACAGACACCTAGATTACAAGTTTTGTGCTATAGAGGGTGCAAAACAAACACAACAAAAGTTGCGTTATTTCACCCTACATAGCGTTGCAATTACAGGCTTTTGTGCGTGCGATATGGTGGCGATGAGCTCCATACTGCACAAAATCCAAGGGCTGAGAATACGTGCTCATGCACACTTTCCCCATAGACATCAATGGGGAGAGCGTGTAAGAAAAAAACCTAACACCTAAAGCGCGGAATGACGATTGCCATAGCACAACCCCATTTATGTCTATAGGGAAAAAAAGTTACATTTAAACTTAACACCCTAACATAAACCCCAAGTCTAAACACCCCTAATCTGCTGCCCCCAACATCACTGACACCTAAATAAAGTTATTAACCCCTATTCCCCTGCACCCCAACATCGCCAACACTATAATAAAGATATTAACCCCTATTCCACTGCTCCCCGACATCGCCACCACTAAAAAAAGTTATTAACCCCTAAACCTCTGGCCTCCCACATCACCGCCACTAAATAAAACGATTAACCCCTAAACCACCAGTCCCCCCTATTGCAAAAAACTAAATTAAACTATTAAACCATAAACCTAACCACACCCTAACTTTAAATTAAAATTACAATACCCCTTTCCTAAAATAAATAAAAAGTTACCTGTGAAATTAAAAAAAAACTAAATTTAAACTAACAATTAACCTAACATAACTATTATACTAAAATTAAAATAACTACAAACTACAAATAAAAATAAAATAACTACAAATTAAATAAACTAAATTACACATTAAAAAAACCTTACACTACTAAAAAAATGTAAATTGAAAATTACAAAAAAATAAAAAATACTAAATTACAAAAAATAAAAAACACTAAATTACAAAAAATAACAAACACTAAATTATGAAAAATAACAAACAAAATTAATAGGATGAGAGCTACTGAAATTCTATTGGCTATTCAAATCAGCCAATAGAATTTCAGTAGCTCTCATCCTATTGGCTGATTTGAACAGCCAATAGGATATCAGTAGCTCTCATCCTATTGGCTGATTTGAATTTCAAAAATCAAATCAGCCAATAGGAATGCAAGGGACGCCATTTTGAAAAGGCTCCCTTGCATTGAAGATTCAGTGTATGGCGGCGACCGTATGAAGTGGACGTGCTGCGCTGGTTTTCTTGAAGGATGGAGCCGCTCCGTGCCACCAGAATGAAGAAAGAAGACGCCGCCGGGATGAGGATAGAATATGCTTCCTGGATGAAGATAGAAGACGCCGCCTGGATGGATGATGACCTCGCCGCCTGGATGAAAACGTATCGCCACCTGGATGTCCGGACTTCAGAAACTGTAAGTGAATTGTCAGGAGTTATTGTTTTTTAACCTTTTTTTTTTTTTTTTTAAGATTAGGGTTTGGGCTTTCTGCAAAATAGCGTAATGCCCTTTTAAGGGCAAATCCCATACAAATGCCCTTTTCATGGCAATGGGTAGCTTAGGTTTTTTGTAGGGCAATGCCATACAAAAGGCCCTTTTAAGGGTTATTGGTAGTTTATTGTAGGCTAGGTTTTTTTTATTTTTGGGGGGGGGTTATTTTTATAGCGCTGTTAGATTAGGTGTAATTATTTTTATTTTGGATAATTTTGTTTGTTATTTTTATTGTAATTTAGTGTATGTTATTTTTGTAATTTAGTGTTTTTTATTTTTTGAAATTTAGTATTTTTTGTAATTTTAGATTTAATTTTTTTTAGTAGTGTTAGTTTTTTTTTTAATGTGTAATTTAATTTATTTAATTGATAGTTATTTTAATTTTAGTCGTATAGTTATGTTAGGTTAATTTATAGTTTAAACTTAGTTTTTTTTTATTTCACAGATATGTTTTTATTTATTTTAAGATAGAGATCATGTCACTTTAATTTAAAGTTAGGGGTTGTTAGGTTTAGTGGTTAATAGTTTAATTTATTTTTTTGTGATGTGGGGGGCTAGCAGTTTAGGGGTTAACAGGTTCATTTAGTGGCGGTGATGTGGGAGGCCAGAGGTTTAGGGGTTAATAACTGAATTTAGTGACGATGATGTCGGGGAGCGGCGGAATAGGGGTTAAAAGCTTTATTATAGTGTGGGCGATATTGGGGAGTGGGGAATAGGGTTTAATAACTTTATTATAGTGGTTGGGAAGCGGCGGAATATGGGTTAATAAATTTTATTAGTGGCGGCGATCAGGGCCGCCACTAGAAATTTTGGGGCCCCTGACTTAACCATTGATCAGGCCCCCCCCCCTCCTTTGACATGTGCAATTTTTGACCAAGTGACTAAAACGTATATGCACTTTATACTTAAGTGTCTATTTAAGCTTGGAAATGTTGTAAAGGTAGTAACATACACACACACAGACAAACTCATACACTGAAACACACACACACACTCACACATAAGGATTCACATATAGACACTCTAGCAGCCACGCAAATAAACACAAAAACACAATCAGACACAAAAACTCAGCACTTGTTTATATTGACCTGACACGTAATGAGGTAAACTACAGTTTTGTAAAAAAAAAAAAAAAGGTGATTTAGAAAACAAAATATGGAGTTCTGATTAACTTTTTGTAAAGGAAGATGCCAACTAAATGATGACAGCAGAATGCAGTGGCTGAAAGGAAGGGCCCTGAACTGCCTAAACAATAATTTCTTGAATTGCACATGTCAAAGGAGGGGGGCCTGATCAATGGTTAAGTCAGGGGCCCCAAAATTTCTAGTGGCGGCGATCAGGGCTGCCACTAGAAATTTTGGGGCCCCTGACTTAACCATTGATCAGGCCCCCCCCTCCTTTGACATGTGCAATTTTTGACCAAGTGACTAAAACGTATATGCACTTTATTCTTAAAGGATTACTTTCTGTTTCTGTTTCTAATTTTTAAGCCAAACAACTAACATATTATAGTTAATAAACATTAATTAAAACCTACTGACCTATATTTTCTCCAAAACAAAGTTTCATAACGTTATAAAAGTTATATCTTTTATTCGCCAATGATGTCACGTTATCCTGCCCACTATTTTCAGCACTGCATGTTCAAAATACTTACACCAATGAAATTGTGTTTAAAGCGCCATTTTGAAACCTAGGTATTGTAAACGGATTGGTACAGAGCACAGGATACCCACGGAGTGGGTTTGGAAAGCAATTAAATTTGCAGACAAGATTTCTGATATACGGTAGAGATATGTTAATGAAATGCTATTGATAAAAAGCGTATTTGGGGTAGTTAGTTAGTAACAGGCATAGAAAATATTTACTTACAGTGGCCCTTTAAGTGTCTATTTAAGCTTGGAAATGTTGTAAAGGTAGTAACATACACACACACAGACACTCATACACTGAAACACACACACACACACACTCACACATAAGGATTCACATATAGACACTCTAGCAGCCACGCAAATAAACACAAAAACACAATCAGACACAAAAACTCAGCACTTGTTTATATTGACCTGACACGTAATGAGGTAAACTACAGTTTTGTAAAAAAAAAAAAGTGATTTAGAAAACAAAATATGGAGTTCTGATTAACTTTTTATAAAGGAAGATGCCAACTAAATGATGACAGCAGAATGCAGTGGCTGAAAGGAAGGGCCCTGAACTGCCTAAACAATAATTTAAAGGTTAAATGGTGGATTTGTGACTTCCGGAAAGATCTTGTTAGTCTCAAAGTCTGTAGAAAGATGTGAATAATCAGTAGTAAGGTCAAAATGTCCTAAAAAGGAACAGACAATGGACACACACACAAACTCAAACTTGCACATACACCTAAGGAAACACTGACAGAGACAGCCTCAGAAAACACACAAAGACATACACACACACACACACACAGAGATACCCACAGAAAACAGAGAAAGACATACATACACACACTCTCACTGAGACATTCACAGAAAATACACAAATACATACACACACCCTCACAGAGACATCCACAGAAAACACACACCCTCACAGAGACATGCACAGAAAACACAGACATACATACATGCACACACACACACACCCTTCACAGAGACATACACAGAAAACACAGACATACACATCCACCTTCACAGAGGCATCCAGAGAGAATACACAAAGACAAACATACACACACCCTCACAGAGACACCCATAGAAAAAGCTCAAAGACATATGCACACACCCTCAGGCATCCACAGAAAATGCACAAAGACATATACACCCACCCTCACAGAGAGACCCACAGAAAAAAACACACACACTCATAGAGACACAAACCAAAGCACAAAGACATAAACGCAGACACCCACAGAAACACTCACAGGAGGAAACATTTATGCACCTTGCATCCCCTAAATCAACATTGTGTGACATGCATGATAAAAAAATTGCAGAAATTAAGAGATCACTTTTTAAAGAATCATATTGGTAAATGTGCAAACAAAAATAATTTAGTGAATTCAAAATTGTACATTAATGATCTGGGTAGATGGCTAGTACTTTTAAAAGGTTGACATATGTTTGTTTGTTTTTTCCCCAAAAATATAGAATTTCTACAGCATTGTCAAATAATCATAAATACAATGCTGTTAAAAAAATGTGTTTTTATGGATCCCTGGCCCCACCATACAACTACTACCACACTGAAGTTACAATACAAAATTGCACAGAGAAATAAAAAACATTTGCTAAGTAAGTCCTACCTCCTCTGCAAATGAAAGTGATCTGCCGTCTGACTCAGGCACACACTGTACAAACAAAGTGCCAAGTCTGTCTCACACTGTGCATAGTGGTTTAGTGCACACTCAGAAATCCTCTCAAATGCTAATACTTTACTACTTGTAATAACGTTTCCCATGCTCAATTAGCACTCTGCTGTAGTACCCACTGGTGGCTACCAAAATTTAAAAAAAAAAAAAAAAAAAAAATTGTTCTTGCCTCATGGGGCCCCCCTGGCCCATTGGGCCCCTGACAGGAGTCCCCCCTGTCACCTCCTGATGGCGGCCCTGGCGGCGATGTCCGGAGCGGCCGATTAGGGGTTAATAACTTTAATTTAGTGTTTGCGATGGGGGAGGGCAGCGGAATAGGGGTTAATAGGTAGTTTATGGGTGTTAGTGTACTTTGTAACATTTTAGTTATGAGTTTTGTGTAACAGTTTTGTTGTGCAAAACTCATAACTACTACTCTCAGATGATGGAACGGATCATGTTGGTATAGGCTGGAACACAAGCATTTAAGCCTCACTGCACAACCTGTAATACCGGCGCTATGGAAATCCCACACAAAAACATAATTTTTTGAGTGCGGGATTGACGTTGCGTTACAGGCTAAAATGCTTGCGGTACAGCTATACCGACAAGACTCATTTTTCAGCGTAAAAACCATAATGCAAAACTCATAATCTAGGTGAGAATGATTTGATTTGCATAGGCTTTAAAAAAAAATGTTATCAGTGCTTGGCGCTGCCTGTCAATTCACTCTCCCCTATGAAATACTAGATTCCATAAAGCTTTGATACTTTCTATAGGAAGCAGCTTGTCACTCATTGGGAACCAGGTTCAGACCTCTTTTTTTTTTTCTTTAGAGAATTGAGTGTGGGTGGGTGTTATATCTTACTCCATGCTTGTAAATGTTATATGATTGTGCCCTAAGTTTTCTAGGGTCAATTCTTAAAAAAGTTACTTAAAACCAGCACTAGTTGTGACCAGTTTTCCCTCTGAGGCCAGTTTTCGGCACAGCCCAGCAATAAAATAGTTAATTAGGTAACCGCACCCTGCAATTAGCAAACACTGCACAATGCAGACTTAAAGGTATAGTTCTCTTGTTAACTGTTTCACTGCTGGGCCGCACACAAAACTGGCCTTAGGGGGAACCCTGGTTGTGACTAGCTCTGCTGATTTCCTTATGTGTTTCACTCCATTGCAGGGGTTAAACATAAACAGGGCCGGATTGGGCAGCCGGGATACCGGGAAAAATCCCATTGGGCCACCGGCCAGCAGCTCAGCTCGGCTGGCTGACTGCTGCTGTGCTGTATAAAATATATTTTTGCTCGCTTGTTGCAATATTGCGGCCGCAAATCATTCATTCACCCAGACACTGTGACTGAGTCTGTGTCTGTCACTCACACAGACAGTCACAGGCTCAGTCTCTGTCACAGCAGTGTTCAGAGTCCAAGGGCCAGGTCCCCACTGGGCCAGGGAGGAGTCGGAGGACTCAGGAATCATATGAGGGCCGGGTCAGGTGGGGCGGGCCATGACGAGTCAGGGGGCGGAGCGGACCTATGTGGATTACACCCTCTGAGTCACATGCAGAGACACTGACTCTCTCCCCGGCGGTGCTTGGCTCTTCTCCCGGCTCCAGCTGCGTCCTCATGAAGGACCCCCGCCTGCTTCTCCCCACTCTGTGCCTCATACACACCGGCCTGCCTCATCCTGCTCGGTGGGACCCACAGATTCAGCTTCCCGCAACAACACACGTGAGTTCCTCCTGAGGCGCGGGTCTGATACCAGTGATATAGCTGCAGCTACAGATCTAATAATGGAGTATGCCTGATATAACATAGGTATACATAATACACAGCCTCAGTACCTGAGCATGCCTGATGTACACAGAAGGGTTGGTATATAGTTATAATACCTTTTGTATTTGACTATTTGTGTGTGTCTAATACAGAGGAGTGTGGGTTAATATGAGGAATGGTTAGGATATTGCACAGATATGAGAATTATTAACTATCTATTGCTCACTGCATATGCTTTAACATAGCAGAGGGAGGGTGTCTTTATTGCTGGGGAGATTGGGCCGGAGGGGGGCGAGTCTGAGCCGGAGGGGGGGCTGCGTTGGTGGGGGTGGGGCTAAGATTAGGGGGCGAGGCTGACTCAGAGGGGGCAGGGCTGGGCCGGTCTATACAAATTTCCAGGGCCTGTCTGATTTCCCAATCCGGCCCTGAACATAAAGATTTGCAGGGCAGCTAGTGATAACATTACATGCTATAATGAAAGAGACAATGTAATTTTATCAATATAATGGCCTTTTAAAATGGACAGTAAAGTAAAAAATTAAACTTTCATGATTCAGACAGTGCATGTAATTTGAAACATATTTCCAATTTGCTTCCTACTCTTGATATCTTTTGTTGAATTGTTTTGCATAAAAGTTTTGTAGATGATCCATTTATGTATTGTTTTTTTTTCTCTGCTAAGGTGTTGATGATCCATTTATACAGCCTATACAGGATTTTTGTTTTTTTTCAATGTATAGTTTTGCTTATTAAATATCATTGCTCTGATTTTCAGACACCTAACCAAGCCCCAAAGTTTTAAAGTAGTCTGATGTATACCTACCCCAGCTTGCTCCTGTTTGTGTAAAGAGTATTTTCATATGCAAAGGTAGGGGTAGGGGGGGGGTGTCTGTTTGCTTGTTTTTTGCTATATAACCACTTGCAGTGGGTGTTCCAGCTAACCTTTTCAAGAGAGCTAAACTGGGAGCTTCTAAGTAAGTTTTTAAACTGGATTTTTATATCAGTATCTGTGCATATTATAATAGTGTCTATTACATGCAGTTATATGAAAATTGATGTATACTGTCCCTGTAAGCACCCTTGGAGATCTGAAGTAAAGTGGTAATGCTTGAAAATATGCATGCAAAATGTAAAATGAAGGTGTATATACACCTCTGATGAAGTGCATATGCGCATGCGCGAAACGCGTCAGGTGTATTCTAGGTTACACACCTTACTATGAGCAACAGTGCTGAATAAACTTCTTTGCACAAGTTACATGAGTCCGGAGTTCCTGTTTTTTCCTCCTTTGGATGTTTGGAGTCTTGCATATAGCGATTGGGATTTCGCAGTTTGGCTTTCTGGACTTGCTCTTTGCCCGCTCTTCACAACAGCCTGGAGGACTCCATTCCAGTACCTGACACATCTTTGAGCGCCAATTGAGCGCCATCGCTCTGACGTCAGAGGACCCGACCATCACGAGGAAACTGAGATCAGCGGTCTGTGGACATTTCCTGCCGACGCGACTGGGGGCTAGCAGCCTGTTGGTACGTGCCGGTGGAAGTTGACTACATCGACTGACTATACCCACTGCCTGGTTCAGTGGAGGAATACCTCACAAGATGTATTAAGGCTTGTTGCGATCAAGCGGGGACAGCTAAGTATACACTTCCAACACATTATTGGTGACTCCGAACTGATTTGCACGATTTGGAGCCGAAGTCTACTAATATTCTGACTTTAAAGTGACTGATCAACTATCATATTACATTTATTATCAGCTACTGACTTCTGAAGTGGAGTTATTATACTCTATTTTACTTGGTTATACTAGTATCATCATAAGAATTGTTGATATTTGTTGCTTTAACTACCTTTTTCCTTTTTTGGTATATTATTATAATATATATATATTTGTATGTATGTATGTATGTGTGCAGGGTTTTTAACGTCAATACAAAACCATAAAAACAATTGAAGAACCTCACTATTTGACCATCAGCTTAGTGCATCTTCAGCTTAGAGCACCATCGGTATAGCCCTTGAGCAATAGCCAGCATGAGCTTTTAAGCACACCCCCTATAAAGTCTATTATGTGAAGAATCAAGCACCCCATGACTTTCACTTGAGTGATAATATATTACTTTCAACGTGTTATATAAGCACAAAAATAAAAGTTGTGTCGATTTGTGTTCAAGTCATGTTAGCTCACAATAGAGCTTATATTTTTGTACTCTATCAAACTCAGAAAGCCACAGAGGCTCTTGTTAAGGTTATGATATGGGGTATGGGGAAATCTATTGTTAAGAGTGTAGGAACAACTACATATCTATTTATAGAATCTTGCAAAGTTGTTTGGTTGAACAGGAATTGAAGTAATAGAAAGTGTGAGCCTTCAGATAAAAACACTCATTTTTTTTTTATATTACCAGACCTTTTTACATGTGAAATATTGAATTAGAAGTGAGCTTACTTTAGAGTTAATATGGTAGTTTAAAGCAATATGGAGGAGACATGAAGCCTGAAAGGTAGATGGCAAAAATTCTAGCTTGAAACATTGATAGCAGCAGAGTGCTATATCTCTAGGGAGTGATGAGAAGGAAACAATAATAGTCTGCTTGTAATCTGTGTCTTATAAAGGAGTGGAACAATCCAGTTTGTGTCAAAGCAAAATAGCAATTTGCAGTGACGGGTAAACTTTAAGTCAAAATAGCAATTTGCAGCAATGAAGAAATGCTCCAGGTCAGGAGCAGCTTGGAAGTCTGACTGAATACATGTCAGCAACAGGTAACAAAACAATTTTTTATCTAGAACTGCACTTTAAAACTTAGAAGCAATAACATAGCAACATGTAGCTAAACTGTAGTAGGCTACATACTTTATAAAGAATGGGGGAAAAGCTTAAAGGGACACTGTACCCAATTTTTTTCTTTTGTGATTCAGATAGAGCATGCAATTTTAAACAAATTTATAATTTACTCCTATTATCAAATGTTCTTTGTTCTCTTGCTATCTTTATTTGAAAAGAAGGCATCTAAGCTTTTTTTTGGTTCAGACTCTGGATAGAACATTTTTTATTGGAACAACCCAGGTTGTTCACCAAAAATGGGCCGGCATCTAAACTTACATTCTTGCATTTCAAATAAAGATACCAAGAGAATGAAGAAAATTTGATAATAGGAGTAAATTAGAAAGTTGCTTAAAATGTCATGCTCTATCTGAATCACGAAAGAAAAAAATTGGGTTCAGTGTCCCTTTAAGCTGGTGCTGTCAGTACAAAGATAGGGTAGCTTAACCCTTTATGTTCCTGATAGGAATGTATTGTGTAACACAAAACTAGACGGGAATTACATTTAGTATGTAGATATTGACATCACAATCAAGATATGGATGCCACACACAGAGGTTTCTAAACCAAAATATATGTTGTAAACACAATGTTATGGTGTGTGTGTCTTTTACTATTTTCATCATGAGTACAATTCATTGAATAGACACTGATTAAAGGGATATTGAACAAAAAAATTCAATATCATGTATATCAATGAGCACTATTTGGAATCTAATAAAAGTTATTAATGTTAATTCTCAGTAGGGAGACCTGGTGCTGAATAGGCAAGAGTGGGATAATGTAGTATTTATCACATATTACACCCCTCCCAAGTTTTAGCAGAGAAAGTATTGTTTTTTTTTCCTCTATACTTTTTATTTTATACACCCTACACTCTTAAATCTCTTTTGAGAGAAGTCATAATATGTTTCACTGGTTATTATTAAGATACTACTTACTTTAAAGTTTTATATTTTGAATTCAAGAATGGTTGCTTAGCAAAATCACTAATATCCGGCTAGATTACGAGTTTTGAGGTAAGGTAAAAAAGCAGCGTTAACAGGTCCTAACGCTGCTTTTTCACTACCGCTGCTATTACGAGTCTTGCAGGTTTAGGGGCCCGCACAGTTTTTTAGCGTTACCGCAAATCGACTTACCTAAACTTCGTAAACCCTTTTTTCTATGGGACTTCCATAGCGCCGGTATTAAGATTCTGTCCTGGGAGGCCAAAAAGTGAGCGGTACACCCTCTACCTCCAAGATTCGTAACACATTCTAAAGTCAGTAGTTATGAGTTTTACACTATAACGCTGTAGCATAAAACTCATAACTAAAGTGCTAAAAAGTACACTAACACCAATAAACTACCTATTAACTCCTAAACCGAGGCCCTCCCGCATCGCAAACACTAAAATAAAATGTTTAACCCCTAATCTGCCGCTCCGGACATCACCACCACTAGAATAAACATATTAACCCCTAAACCGCCGCACTCCGCCTCGCAAACACTAGTTAAATAATATTAACACCTAATCTGCCGCCCCTAACATCACCACCACCTACATTATATTTATTAACCCCAAATCTGCCGCCCCCAACGTTGCCGCCACTGTATTAAATTTATTAACCCCTAAACCAAAGTCTAACCCTAACCCTAACACCCCCTAATTGAAATATAATTTAAATAAATCAAAATAAAATTACTATCATTAACTACATTATTCCTATTTAAAACTAAATACTTACCTGTAAGATAAACCCTAAGCTAGCTACAATATAACTAATAGTTTCATTGTAGCTAGCTTAGGGTTTATTTCTATTTTACAGGCAAGTTTGTATTTATTTTAACTAGCTAAAATAAATACAAATTTACCTGTAAAATAAAACCTAACCTAAGTTACACTAACACTACACTACAATTAAATAAATTACATACATTAAATACAATTAAATAAATTAAATTAAATTAAATTAGCTAAATCACAAAATAAAACAAACACTAAATTACAGAAAATAAAAAGCAAAATACAGATCTTTAAACTAATCTAATAGCTCTATCAAAATAAAAAAGCACCCCCAAAATAAAAAAAAAACCTAGCCTAAACTAAACTACCAAAAGCCCTTAAAAGGGCTTTTTGCGGGGCATTGCCCTAAAGAAATCAGCTCTTTTTCCTGCAAAAAAAATACAAAAAACCCCCAAAAGTAAAACCCACAACCCACACAACCAACCCCCCAAATAAAACCCTAACAAAAAAACCTAAGCTCCCCATTGCCATGAAAAGTGCATTTGGATGGGCATTGCCCTTTAAATGGCATTTAGCCCTATTGCGGGCCCAAAGCCCTAACCTAAAAAATAAACCCACCCAATACACCCTTAAAAAAAATTCTAACACTAACCCCCAAAGATTCACTTACCGAGAGAAGTCTTCATCCAAGTGGCAAGATGTCCTCAACGAAGCCGGCAGAAGTGGTCCTCCAGACGGGCAGAAGTCTTCATCCAGACAGCATCTTCTATCTTCATGCTTCCGCGCAGAGTGGGTCCATCTTCAAGACATCTGGCGCGGAGCATCCTCTTCAAACGACAGCTTCTTCCTAATGAATATCTCTTTAAGTGACATCATCCAATATGGCATCCCTTAGATTCCGATTGGCTGATAGAATTCTATCAGTCAATCGGAAATTAAGGTAGAGAAAATCCTATTGGCTGATGCAATCATCCAATAGGATTGAGCTGGCATTCTATTGGCTGTTCCAATCATCAGCCAATAGGATTTTTTTCTACCTTAATTCTGATTGGCTGATATCTATCAGCCAATCAGAATCTAAGGGACGCCATCTTGAATGACGTCACTTAAAGAGATATTCATTACGAAGAAGGCGTCGTTTGAAGAGGATGCTCCGCGTCAGATATCTTAAAGATGGACCCGCTCCGCGCCGGAAGGATGAAGATTGAAGATGCCGTCTGGATAAAGACTTCTGCCCACCTGGAAGACCACTTCTGTCTGTCTGGAGGACCACTTCTGCTGGCTTCCTTGAGGACATCTTGCCGCTTGGATGAAGACTTCTCCCAGTAAGTGAATCTTCAGGGGTTAGTGTTAGGATTTTTTTAAGGGTGTATTGGGTGGGTTTATTTTTTAGGTTAGGGTTTGGGCCTTCAATAGAGCTAAATGCCCTTTTAAGGGCAATGCCCATCCAAATGCCCTTTTCAGGGCAATGGGGAGCTTAGGTTTTTTTGTTAGGGTTTTATTTGGGGGGTTGGTTGTTTGGGTGGTGGGTTTTACTGTTGGGGGGTTTTTGTATTTTTTTACAGGAAAAAGAGCTGATTTCTTTGGGGCGATGCCCCGCAAAAGGCCCTTTTAGGGGCTTTGGGTAGTTTAGTTTAGGCTAGGTTTTTTTATTTTATTTTGGGGGTGCTTTTTTATTTTAGTTAGTATTTTATTGGGGGGATAGTTGTGTGGGTGGTAGGTTTTACTGTTGGGGGGTTGTTTGTATTTTCAGGTAAAAGAGCTGATTTCTTTGGGGCAATGCCCCGCAAAAGGCCCTTTAAAGGGCTATTGGTAGTTTAGTTTAGGCTAGGTTTTTTTTTATTTGGGGGGGGGGTATTTTGATAGGGCTATTAAATTAGGTGTAATTAGTTTAAAGATCTTGTAATTTGTTTTTTTATTTTCTGTAATTTAGTATTGTTTTTATTGTGATTTAGCTAATTTAATTTATTCAATTGTAGTGTAGTGTTAGTTGTTAGTGTAACTTAGGTTAGGCTTTATTTTACAGTTAAATGTGTATTTATTTTAGCTAGGTCGTTATTAAATAGTTAATAACTATTTAGTAACTATTCTACCTAGTTAAAATAAATACAAACTTTCCTGTAAAATAAAAATAAACCCTAAGCTAGCTACAATGTAACTATTAGTTATATTGTAGCTTGCTTAGGGTTTATTTTATAGGTAAGTATTTAGTTTTAAATAGGAATAATTTAGTTAATGATAGTAATTTTATTTAGATTTATTTAAATTATATTTCAATTAGGGGGTGTTAGGGTTAGACTTAGGTTTAGGGGTTAATAAATTTAATATAGTGGCGGCGACGTTGGGGGCAGCAGATTAGGGGTTAATAAGTGTAGGTAGGTTGTGGCGACATTGGGGGCGGCAGATTAGGGGTTAATAAGAATAATGTAGGTGTCGACGATGTCTGGGCAGCAGATTAGGGGTTAATAAGTGTAAGATTAGGGGTGTTTAGACTCGGGGTTCATGTTAGGGTGTTAAATGTAAACATGTGTTTCCCCCATAGGAATCAAAGGGGCTGCGTTACTGAGTTTTACGCTGCTTTTTTGCAGGTGTTAGACTTTTTCTCAGCCGGCTCTCCCCATTGATGTCTATGGAGAAATCGCGCACGAGCACATACGAACAGCTAACCGCTGACTTGAGCAGCGCTGGTATTGGAGTGAAGTAAGGAGCTCAATTTTGCTCTACGCTCACTTCTTGTCTTTTAACTCCGGGTCTGTAAAAACCCGTAATACCAGCGCTGCAGGTAAGTGAGCGGTGAGAAAAAACTGCTCATTAGCACAGCACAGCTCCTAACACAAAACTCATACGGCTAGATTTAGAGTTTTATCGGTAACGACCCGCGTATCTAACGCTGGCTTTTTTCTGGCCGCACCTTTAAAATAACTCTGGTATTGAGAGTCCACAGAATGGCTGCGTTAGGCTCCAAAAAAGGAGCGTAGAGCATATTTAACGCAACTTCAACTCTCGATACCAAAGTTGCTTACGGACGCGGCCAGCCTCAAAAACGTGCTCGTGCACGATTCCCCCATAGGAAACAATGGAGCTGTTTGAGCTGAAAAAAAACCTAACACCTGCAAAAAAGCCACGTTCAGCTCCTAACGCAGCCCCATTGTTTCCTATGGGGAAACACTTCCTACGTCTGCACCTAACACTCTAACTTGTACCCCGAGTCTAAACACCCCTAACCTTACACTTATTAACCCCTATTCTGCCGCCCCCGCTATCGCTGACCCCTGTATATTATTTTTAACCCCTAATCTGCCGCTCCGTAAACCGCTGCTACTTACATTATCCCTATGTACCCCTAATCTGCTGCCCCTAACACCGCCGACCCCTATATTATATTTATTAACCCCTAATCTGCCCACCACAACGTCGCGCAGACCGCACCGCTATTATTATAAAGTTATTAAGCCCTAATCCGCCTCACTAACCCTATAATAAATAGTATTAACCCCTAATCTGCCTTCCCTAACATCGCCGACACCTAACTTCAATTATTAACCCCTAATCTGCCGACTGGAGCTCACCGCTATTCTAATAAATGTATTAACCCCTAAAGCTAAGTCTAACCCTAACACTAACACCCCCTAAATTAAATATAATTTTAATCTAACGAAATTAATTAACTCTTATTAAATAAATTATTCCTATTTAAAGCTAAATACTTACCTGTAAAATAAATCCTAATATAGCTACAATATAAATTATAATTATATTATAGCTATTTTAGGATTAATATTTATTTTACAGGTAACTTTGTATTTATTTTAACCAGGTACAATAGCTATTAAATAGTTAAGAACTATTTAATAGCTAAAATAGTTAAAATAATTACAAATGTACCTGTAAAATAAATCCTAACCTAAGTAACACTACACTATCAATAAATAAATTAAATACAATTCCTACAAATAAATACAATGAAATAAACTAACTAAAGTACAAAAAATAAAAAAATATTTACAAACATTAGAAATATATTACAACAATTTTAAACTAATTACACCTACTCTAAGCCCCCTAATAAAATAACAAAGACCCCCAAAATAAAAAATGCCCTACCCTATTCTAAATTACTAAAGTTTAAAGCTCTTTTACCTTACCAGCCCTGAACAGGGCCCTGTGCGGGGCATGCCCCAAGAAGTTCAGCTCTTTTGCCTGTAAAAAAAACATACAATACCCTTCCCCAACATTACAACCCACCACCCACATACCCCTAATCTAACCCAAACCCCCCTTAAATAAAGCTTACACTAAGCCCCTAAAGATCTACCTACCTTGAGTCATCTTCACCCAGCCGAGCCAAATTCTTCATCCAAGCAGAGAAAGAAGAGGTCCTCCATCCGGTAGAAGTCTTCATCCAAGTGGGGCAGAAGAGGTCTTCCATGCGATTTAAGTCTTCATCCAAGTGGCATCTTCTATCGTCATCCATCCGGAGCGGAGCGGCAGCATCCTGAAGACCTCCGACGCGGAACATCCATCCTGGCTGATGACTGAACGATGAATGACGGTTCCTTTAAATGACGTCATCCAAGATGGCGTCCCTTGAATTCCGATTGGCTGATAGGATTCTATCAGCCAATCGGAATTAAGGTAGGAATATTCTGATTGGCTGATGGAGTCAGCCAATCAGAATCAAGTTCAATCTGATTGGCTGATCCAATCAGCCAATCAGATTGAGCTCGCAATCTATTGGCTGATCGGAACAGCCAATAGATTGCGAGCTCAATCTGATTGGCTGATTGGATCAGCCAATCGGATTGAACTGGATTCTGATTGGCTGATTCCATCAGCCAATCAGAATTTTCCTACCTTAATTCCGATTGGCTGATAGAATCCTATCAGCCAATCGGAATTCAAGGGACGCCATCTTGGATGAAGTCCCTTAAAGGAACCGTCATTCTTCAGTTGGACGTCATCGAAAGAAGATGGGTCCGTGCTGGAGGTCTTCACGATGGAGCCGGTCCTCATCGGATGAAGATAGAAGATGCCGCTTGGAAGAAGATGGTTGCCGGTCCGGATCTACTCTTCTTCCCGGATAGGATGAAGACTTTGGACCCTCTTCTGGACTTCTTCAGCCGTCGGATGATGGATGTCTAGCCCCTGCTTGGGTTGGATGAAGATATCGGAGCCAGGACAGATCGGTGTGATACCCGGTGAGGTGAAGACAAGGTAGGAAGATCTTCAGGTGCTTAGTGTTAGGTTTATTTAAGGGGGGTTTGGGTTAGATTAGGGGTATGTGGATGGTGGGTTGTAATGTTGGGGGGGGTTATTGTATGTGTTTTTTTACAGGCAAAAGAGCTGAATTTCTTGGGGCATGCCCCGCAAAGGGCTCTGTCCAGGGCTGGTAAGGTAAAAGAGCTTCGAACTTTTGTAATTTAGAATAGGGTAGGGCATTTTTTTATTTTGGGGGGCTTTGTTATTTTATTAGGGGGCTTAGAGTAGGTGTAATTAGTTTAAAATTGTTGTAATATTTTTCTAATGTTTGTAAATATTTTTTTATTTTTTGTAACAGTTCTTTTTTATTTTTTGTACTTTAGTTAGTTTATTTAATTGTATTTATTTGTAGATATTGTATTTAATTCATTTATTGATAGTGTAGTGTAAGGTTTAATTGTAGATAATTGTAGGTATTGTATGTAATTTATTTATTGATAGTGTAGTGTTAGGTTTAATTGTAACTTAGGTTAGGATTTATTTTACAGGTAATTTTGTAATTATTTTAACTATTTTAGTTATTAAATAGTTCTTAACTATTTAATAGCTATTGTACCTGGTTAAAATAAATACAAAGTTACCTGTAAAATAAATATAAATCCTAAAATAGCTATAATATAATTATAATTTATATTGTAGCTATATTAGGATTTATTTTACAGGTAAGTATTTAGCTTTAAATATTAATAATTTATTTAATAAGAGTTAATTAATTTCGTTAGATTTAAATTATATTTAATTTAGGGGGGTGTTAGTGTTAGGGTTAGACTTAGCTTTAAGGGTTAATACATTTATTAGAATAGCGGTGAGCTCCAGTCGGCAGATTAGGGGTTAATGTTTGAAGTTAGGTGTCGACGATGTTAGGGAGGGCAGATTAGGTGTTAATACTATTTATTATAGGGTTCGTGAGGCGGATTAGGGGTTAATAACTTTATTATAATAGCGGTGCGGTCCGTTCGGCAGATTAGGGGTTAATAAATGTAGGCAGGTGGAGGCGCCGTTGTGGGGGGCAGATTAGGGGTTAATAAATATAATATAGGGGTCGGCGATGTTAGGGCAGCAGATTAGGGGTACATAGGGATAATCTAAGTAGCGGCGGTTTACGGAGCGGCAGATTAGGGGTTATAATAATATGCAGGGGTCAGCGATAGCGGGGGTGGCAGATTAGGGGTTAATAAGTGTAAGGTTAGGGGTGTTTAGACTTGGGGTACATGTTAGGGTGTTAGGTGCAGACGTAGGAAGTATTTCCCCATAGCAAACAATGGGGCTGCGTTAGGAGCTGAACGCGGCTTTTTTGCAGGTGTTAGGATTTTTTTCAGCTCAAACAGCCCCATTGTTTTCTATGGGGGAATCGTGCACGAGCACGTTTTTGAAGCTGGCCGCGTCCGTAAGCAACTCTGGTATCGAGAGTTGCAGTGGCGTTAAATATGCCTGTACGCTCCCTTTTTGGAGCCTAACGCAGCCATTCTGTGAACTCTCAATACCAGAGTTATTTAAAAGGTGCGGCCAGAAAAAAGCCAGCGTTAGCTACGCGGGTCGTTACCGACAAAACTCTAAATCTAGCCGTATGTAAATCAGATTTAGTTCTTTTGCAAGAAACTAATTTACTAGATAAAGAAAATAAGAAACTTAAAGGGACACTCAATCAAAATTTAACTTTCATTATTCAGATAGAGCATGCAATTTTAAACAGCTTTCTAATTTACTTCCATTAACAAAATGTGCACAGTCTTTTTTATATTTAAAGTTTTTGATTCACCAGCTCCTACTGAGCATGTGCAATAATAAGTGTGTATGTATTTGTGAATGGCTGATTTCTGTCACATGGTACGTGTATGCATTTGTGATTGGCTGATGGCTGTCACATGGTACAGGGGCAGTGGAAAAATACATAACTTTTAAAATTGACAGAAAAAAAAATCTACTACTCATTTGAAGTTCAGACTAAGTGCTGTTGCATTGTCTTGTTATCTTGCATTTGTTGATTGTGCAAATCTACAGTGTTGACTGGTCCTTTAAGAGGGCATGGGTAAAAGAAGTGATGTTTTTATCATATAAAAAATCTAGTAGGGGTCTGGAAATTTTATTTAATAAATTGGATTATGAAATAAAAAAAAAAAAAACAATATATGACCCTTTGGGTAGATATATTGTGGTACAAGCAGTTATTAATGGAGAAATTATAACATTGTTTAATGTGTATGGACCAAATTAGTCCAATGGAGCTTTTTGGGAGAGTTTAGTGAGAGCTCTGCCTAATTTTATTGACACTAATTTGATTATAGGGGGTGACTTTAATCTTACACCGAACTTTCTTTTGGTAGAAGTAGTTATAGCCTGGGATCTAAAAAAACGGGACTGATAAAAGAGGGAAGTTTGATAAAAAAAATGGTTACTCTTCTGTTGGAGGCACTAGGTCTGATAGAGGTTTGGAGACATAAATACCCAGCTCAAAGATAATATACTCACTCTTCAAAGGTACATCTATCTTTTTCCAGGATTTACTTTTTCTTAGTACCAAAAGACCTAGTAATCCAAACAGAGGAAGTTAAGATCAATAACATAATAATTTCAGACCCTGCACCAGTAGATTAAAAACTTCAAGTGGGGAGGAAATTCTGCTTTTCCCTGTGCTTTAAATTCCCCAAATTCCTGTATGGCTCAGATCACTTTAGATAATTTATTAAATCAAAATGGGAAGATTATCTAAACCATAACAAAGAGGGCTGCCATAACATACAAATTGTATGGGAGGCACGGAAGGCAGTCATCAGTGCGAGACTACCTCCTATGTGATCAAATATAATAAAGCAATTCAGAAACAATTTAAAGAATTAAGCGAGAGACTAACAAATTCTTATAGTAACTAAATAGTAGTTAGGTCAGGTTACTGGAGGAGGAGATATTTAACAGATAAAGAAATGGACCTTTATGTAGTTCAGCAGGCAACAAGGGATATCAGAAAACTTCAATTATACAGATTTGTTAATAGGTTAGTAAAACTGGTGGCATCATAGTTAAAAGTACAAAATTCATCAAAGCAAATTTTATCTTTGAAGAAAAATCTCAGAAAATTCAGAGTTGGTGGTGGAGTTTCAGAATTATTACACTACATTATATACCTCAGAAAGTGATAAAGAGAAAGAAAAAAAGTAATCACTTTTTTAGACAGTAGTGATATACCAAAGATTACACAGCTACATCAGGAAACCTTAAATGCCACAATAACAGTAGAAGAAGTTAGCAAAATTATTTCAAGCCTGCCGTCTGGTAAAGCCCCTTGTCCTGATGGTCTTCCCATCGAATGGTATAACATTTTGTGGGAACACTTGGCAGATACAATGTTGACATTATTTAATGACTATTTAGCTGATAAAGCCTTTGTAAGCCTTCTCAGTGGCTAACATAATTGTGATCCCTAAAAGTGGGAAAGATCCACTTAATGTTAACTCGTACCGCCCGATTTAACTTCTCAACAAGGATTATATGATACTAACTAAATTATTAGCTAACAGGTTAAAAATGTTAATCCCTGAGCTGATCCATAAGGACCAATCAGGGTTTATACATGCAAGAACCTCTAGTAGAAATATACGTAAATTACTGCATATAGTAAATTATTTTTGGTTATTAAAGAGAAAACAAATAAAAACACAATAAATTCCATATGAGTTGCTGCTAGCCTTAAAAGCAGATAAGGCTTTCGATAGGGTAGAGTGGCCATATTTAATATCCTGTCTAGACAGTTTTAATATAAAGGGTCCTTTTAGGAACTTTATTTAAAACCTTTACTCTAACACTACTGCCTCTGTTATAGATGTCTCCAAGATTTAGCTTAGGCAGAGGTATCCAACAGGGATTCCCCCTGTCTCCCCTCTTGGTGTTGGAGCCATTGGCGATTAAATTAAGGGATAATTTCCCAGGTATAACTATGGAAGGGGAAAGTTATCACCTTTCTATATAGGCGGATGATATGTTATTATTTATACAGGATCCAGATAAACATCTACATAACATTTTTATATTGATTAATGAGTTTGGACAGTTTTCTGGCTTCAAGACCCAGAGGAAGAACTTATTTTCATTTTCTGTAATATGATTTTTCTGCAGTGTGTCTGAAGAACTGAGTGTCAGTCTGCCTGAGAACCTGCTCTACTGTACTGCGGGGGTCTATATGCTTATTTTGGAGGGGCTGCTGCTCCATGCTTATACTGCTGATGTATACTATATGTTTCCTTAAGGATGGCACTTAAAAATGAGTCTCAATATATATGTGCCGAAACGTTATGTCCTCTTTTTAAATTTATATCAATAAATTAATTTTAATTTAAAGACCAGTGAGTGCCTGTATCTTTTGATCAAATTTGGATATCTTCTAGCAGTGCACAGAGGCATTTCTATTGATTGGTGAGATTGTGCTGTCCTTCTTTGGGATTTGTGAATATGCATATGGTTTTGGGACAAGCACTCCAACTACTTAAAGGGACACTGTACCCAAAAAAATTCTTTCGTGATTCAGATTGAGCATGAAATTTTAAGCAACTTTCTAATGTACTCCTATTTTCAAATTTTCTTCATTCTCTTGATATCTTTATTTGAAATGCAAGAATGTAAGTTTAGATGCCGGCCCATTTTTGGCGAACAACCTGGGTTGTCCTTGCTGATTGGTGGATAAATTCATCCACCAATAAAAAAATGCTGTCCAGAGTACTGAAGCCAAAAAAAAGCTTAGATGCCTTCTTTTTCAAATAATGACAGCAAGAGAACGAAGAAAAATTGATAATAGGAGTACATTAGAAAGTTGCTTAAAATGCCATGCTCAATCTGAATCACAAAAGAAAAAATTTGGGTACAGTGTCCCTTTAATACACATGAACTGTGGGCTTTGATTGTTTGGTTTACACCTGGAACTATTCTGTGACAAACATCTTTTAACTTGTTGTGTTTTACACTTTCTTTGAACTCTGCACTTTAGAATGGCTGAAGCTGCAATCAGTATGGAGAATTTATACTATGATGAGGATTTTAACACTGACCCCCTGGCATTTACTGATGAGGATGCCAAAAGGATTAGAGTTTCTGACGAGCTGAGTGAGTTGAGGGGTGAAACCCCTATAAACACCTACCATAAAATGTTGAATTTGCGTAGAAAAGAAATTGATTATCACTTGCATGCTGTATTTCTATCTGGGTATCATAGAAAAAAGTTCATACCAAGGGGTTTTAGGGTTAAAAATACACCTATTAATGTACTTTTTATTGATCTAATCAATATTCATAATCACTTTATGAATCATTTTTTCCTTGATATAACCATCTAAAGGTCCTTATTTATATAAAGATATTGAGAATATTTATGATTTATTATTTATTATAAAATCAATACTCATTAACCCTTAGGCTTCCAAGCACCAGTACTACCTTGCCAAATCTGTCCTCACTAACCCCTGGATGTTTGTATGAGGGATCCTTTTCGTACTTGGCTTATAAGGGGTCCTTAGCACCACTTCTTTCCCTACTTCGTTAAAAATACACCTACCCTGGGGAGACAGAATGTGGAATTTTGCAGGAGGTGGTGTTCTATATTAAACAAATGCTCATATGATTTAATTCTCCTGGTGATAGAAGAGGTTACCAGGTTGGAGCTTAAAATTAAAATTGAAATAAACTCCATTAAGGATCAAAGCACACAAATGCTAACTGAGGATGGGAACCAGGAATGGATGTCCAAATTGGACAATTTGGTAAATAAATACAGCAATGATCTCATTGCCTTTAAAAACAAAAAGCTCAATAGTGTTGAAAATCACTACAGGTAAAAACGAGTGTACAAATGGTTATATGGCAAGGATGAAATTACATTTAATAGGTGCTGTAGAGCCCTGCGATCTAGAAATACACATATCGTGGTAGATAGCAGTGGTGCTGACTCCTCAGGGACAGAGGTAGCTAATAATAACCCTTCATATAATGACACAGTTGAACATACACAATATTTTTGAGGGGTAACCACACGGTCGACAGCCAAGCCCCCTGCTATGCCACTACCTGCAAAAGGACAAAGAGACATAAGGTCAGAAGGGAAGGGTATACATCTAAAAAAAACAGACAAAAAAGAAATAGACATTGTGTTCAATTTGAGTAATAGACCACTTAAAGAAGTGGAGAATTCTCTACTTAACCAAGGTTTATCCTTTATCCCTACTCCTAAAACTAACACTTTTGATAGATTGGTAGATGTTCACAGGTTTCAATGTCAGTTGAAACTTAGAGATCACTTTAGGGAACAGGCCTATGTACCTGTACCTTTCAAGAAGGCTTCTACCTTTGAACCACCTAACACTCATACCTCCATTAGAAGTTACACATGGCTACTTAGCCATAACATCAAGGAAACCCCTCAAATACACACTTATTCTAACCATAACACTGAAGAAACCAAGGCTTTATCTGACCTTAATAACGACACATCCATAATTATCCGTCCTGCTGATAAGGGCGGATCTATAGTCATACAGGACTATGTGGATTACAGAAAAGAGGCATTCAGACAGTTATCAGATGTGAATACCTACATGAAATTAAAAGGTAATCCTACTATATCATACAAAAAAGCCATTGATAGTTTTCTTATGTGTGGCTTTGAGGCAGGTATATTGAATGATCTAGAATTGTCTTTCCTAACTACTGATTACCCGAAGGTACCTGTTTTGTACCTACAACCTAAGGTCCATAAAACACTGATAAATCCACCGGGCAGACCGATTGTGTCAGTCCAGGGTTCCGTTTTGACAAATTTTGCCATCTTTATAGACTCCTACCTCCAATGTGTTGTTAAGAACACTAGGGCCTACTTACAGGACTATCCTAATATGATCAAAATACTCAAATAATATGCAGATTTTCAAAGTGATGATATTCTTTTCACCATGATAGTGGACAGCTTATACATTATGATCCCCCATATTGAAGGGGCGGAGGCTGTCAGGTCCATGGTGACTGGAAATTTCCTCTATAGTAGTCCTCTAATAGAATTCTTATGTGAACTGCTAACCTTCTGCTTGGAGAAAAATTATTTTAAATTCGAGAATGAATACTATTTACTGGTCGCGGGTACTGCCATGGGCTCGAACATGGCACCCACTTACGCAAATCTATACATGGCTTGGTATGAGCAGGAGCTGATGAAACCATTTGATCATCCCAAAGTGAAACACTACACAAGCTACATTGATGATGTTTTCATGGTGTGGAGAGGTGGAGAGGAGATATTGCGTGAGTGGGTATCGCATTTGAATTCTATGGCAAGCCCCATTAGATTTAAACTTGAATACAATCTTAACACTGTACATTTCTTGGATCTGAGCATTTTTAAGGTTGGTGTCTGTGATGAAGTGCGATTTGGAACATCGTTATATTAGAAACCCACTGATCATAATTCTTTACTTGATGCTAGAAGCTTTCATCCCAGGCACCAAAAGAAAGAATCCTCACCTCTCAACTCACATGGGTCATTAGAAATAATAGTGAGATATCCATGATGCACACCCAACTAAAGGAGATGGGAGAAAAACTTGTGGATAGAGGCTATGCAAGATAGGAAATACGAGGAATCCAGGAAAAATTACTTAATATGGATGTTGCCATGAGTACAGACACTATCGTCAAGAATAACCCTGGACAACTGAATATGGTCACCACATATTCACCTAAGTGTTAACATTTGACAAAGGCTGTGTGGCGACATTAGCATGTGGTGGAGACAGATTCCACACTCCCATTTCAGAGGACACCTGCCCCCAGGAGAGTGTACCGTAGGGCAAGTAACTTGAGAGATCTGCTGGTTAAATCTGATCCAGTGAAACACTATACCAAGGAGACATGGTTAAAATTGACCAAGACAGGCTGTTTTCCATGTGGAAGCTGCATCACATGTAATGGTATGCTTAGGGGCAATACATTTCAACATCAGCATAACCACAGATTTGAGATAAACCATCGGCTAACATGCACAAATACCTTTGTAATTTATATGCTGATATGCCCATGTTTAAGGGTCTATATCAGTAAGACAGTGACAACTTTTCAGGAACAAATGGCCAACCATCAATGTCCTATACGTGAGGCCATCACGAAAGGTGAATCTGACCAGCCAGTGGCACACCACTTCTCTAAGTACAAGCATGCTGTCTCAAGCTTAAGATCTATGCTAATTGACCATGTGCCCCCCCATGTTAAGGGGTAGCAACAGGGCTAAGAAATTACTACAACTCGAAAGTAGGTGGATTTATCGGTTGGACACCCTAGCCCCAAGCGGCCTTAACACCTCCCTGGATTTCAGTCTTTTCTACTGAAGTTAATGCCACAGGTTTGAAGGCATGTTTCCTCCACTCTGCCCAGTGAGACTCCTACATCAGTAATGGCATCATTTAATGGGTTCTCATTATTTATTAAAGCTTCTAAAATGGGCCATAGAGGTATGGAGCACTGTTGCACTTTTTGTACTTTAATGTCTCTATATAAATAACATATATAGTCTTATGGTATATTTCTACCTCTGATTGTGTGATATATAGCATTAGTTACTAATTTAGAAGTGTTATCTACATTCAGTATTGTTATAAACACTTGTTATAAGCCATATGATATGTAAATGTGCATTGTGCATATTTTAACATTTTATGCATTTGAATCACTTGGTATTTGCTGGTTCAGGGGCAGGCTTATTTGCAATGTTACTGTCATCCTTTTTGGGAATTGTTGAGCACCTTATTTGGTTGCGCATCGCTTCACTATGCCTACTATACCTGTACCAGCTTCACTATGTGTTCAAAACATACTCTGCTTTTGCTTGTTCATATGCGATTGTGATAGAAATTGTTGGTTTACAGACGTTGCCATGACAACGTTGACACTTATGTTATGACGCTCTGCAAGTCAGCACAATTTGATGACGTCATGTCCATGTGCCTGATGGCGAAGCGTATGTGATCGCAGTGCCTATGTGATAAGTATA
Organism: Bombina bombina; assembly: GCF_027579735.1. NCBI lineage: Eukaryota > Metazoa > Chordata > Amphibia > Anura > Bombinatoridae > Bombina > Bombina bombina. The sequence goes on along the minus strand of NC_069504.1, from coordinate 935,979,719 downwards.
AAAGGAGCATGTACATATCTGTTTGTCATTGATTTTAGGGTGTTTGTTATACTTTTGTGACATTTGACAAAGGCACAGTAATGTGCTGAAACGTTATATCCTCTTTTTAAATTTATATCTATAAATGAATTAATTTTAATATAAAGACCAGTGAGTGCCTGTATCTTTCGATCAAATTTATATATATATATATAAATACACACATACATATAAATATACACACACACGCACATATATATATATATATATATATATATATAGATATATAAACACACACACACATACATACATACACCCATATAAACAAATATTAACACATACACACATATACACATGCATACACATACAAACGCACATAAATATACACAAATACATATTAGCGCGCACACATATTAACAAACACACACACTTTAACACATACACATACAAATTCACACATAAACATATTAACATACACACATTTTAAGACACACACACACATATTAAAACACACACACACACATGCATACATACACACATTAGCACACACACACAAATACAAACATACATACACACACATACATACATATATATACACACAAACATATTAACATATACACACATACATTAACATTTACATACACACATTAACATATACATACATACATACACATATTTTAACATATACACACATACATACATACATACACACACATTAACATATACACACATACATACACACAAACATTAACTTATACACACATACAAAAAACACACACACAGATACATATTAACACACATACATATTAACACACATTTATTAAAAAAATAATAGTATAGTGGTTGGCTTCTAGACTCCTAGAATACATTTGTTAAGCCCTGACTTACCTTTTCTGCAATGTGCTGTTACCCTTTACCACACTGGAGGAGTTCAGGAAGAGGGTGGAAATTGGAGAGAACGTAGTAAATATTTACACTGAGATAGAATGGAACAGTGACACCTGCAGGCAGAAATTAAAAGTGCAGGCAATTTATTTATTTATTTTTTAACTGCCACGGCCTATCTTTCTGCAGACATAGCACAGTTTCTGCGATGAGATAGCACATCACACAGGGTTCTGCCTTGGGGCTTTAAGATCAATGTTAGTATATCGAAAGTGTTATGGTTAAATAAGAATGAAGACTGCGATATTAGTGATTTTCCGTTCATAGAAACCTCTAATTATTTAACCTATCTGGGAATAAATATTTCAACTAACCCGGACAAATGGTATAATATTAATTATCTTTGATGAGGAAAGCACATTTAATTAAAATGATGATTTTACCCAAACATCTTTATCCAATGAATATGTTACCAACTTGGATCCCTAGAAAAGATATTGAGAGATTGACTAAGCTCTTTAATAAGTTCCTTTGTGGTGGGAAAAATATTCATATTAGTTTAGACAAGATGAAACAACCACCATTAGGTGGAGGAATGGGGGTTCCAGGCATCTACTTATACAACCTTTCATCGTTGACAAGAATGGCCGTAGACTGACTAGTGGGGTCAGAACATTTTTATCTGAACTCATTGGTTACAATTTCCCCAACCGGAACCTACAGGGCAATTGTATTACATGCGGAATTGAAAGAGTTTCACTCTTCCGTTAGAAATTACATTATGTACAAAGGAATTTTGAATTAAAGGGTCAGATTATTTACCAATTAGAGGGAACCCCAATTTTAGGCCAAGCATTGACTCATTGATATTTAAGGAATGGGAGAAAGTTGGGATTTACAAGATAGGAGATTTGTTAGACCCTGTGAATAAGTCGATGCGAACATTTCTAGAATTACAGTATAGATTTAATCTTTCTGAATCACATCTATACTCCTTTATTCAAATATCACAATAAATAAAGGGAATTATAAAAAGTTCCACATCTATTTGGGACTCTCATCCCATGCATGGAATGATTGAAGGATTTCGGAAAGGAAGATTCTCTTACTCTACTCTTTATAAAGCTCAATAGACTCAAGGTTAAACTGGATAAGGGGGAAAATTGTTTATGTGTGTCAACGGAAAGCAGCCATGAAAGTGGAAAAAAGCCTTAAAAATATTATGACAACTACACAAGAGTCATACTTTAGAGAGTCAGAGAATAAAATTCTGCACAGATTCTATGTTACACCAAATAAAGCTGCAAAGTGGTCAATTTGTGAAAATAGATGCGTTAAATGTAATTCATATGACCCCAATTTTTAACATCTCCTATGAGATTGTCCTAAAATTATACAATACTGGGCAAAAATAAGTTTCTGGGCCTCAAAAGAAGCATAAGTAAAGAACAATTTAATTTTTTTTTAATATCTTATACGCTCTTGACAGACGAATTAAATACGAGAAAGCTAGTCTCATGACAATAATAATTCTAATGGCAAGAAAATGTATAATGAAATTATGGCTTTCAAAGCGAGGCCCCAGTATTCAAGAATTCCAGTTAGCTCTTTTAGATCAAATGAATACGGAAATATTTGACGTCTTATATGATAGAGAAATAAGACTTAAAGGGACACTAAACCCAAATTTTTTCTTTAATGATTCAGATAGAGCATGCCATTTTAAGCAACTTTCTAATTTACTCCTATTTTTAAAAGCAGGAATGTAAATCTTAGAATCCAGCCCATTTTAGGTTCAGCACCATGGAAAGCGCTTGCTTATTAGAGGCTGACATTTACCCACCAATACACCAATAAGCAAGCATAACCCAGGTTCTCAACCAAAAAATGGGCCGGCTCCTATGCATCACATTCCTGCTTTTTAAATAAAGATAGCAATAGAACAAAGAAAAACTGATAATATGAGTAAATTATAAAGTTGCTTAAAATTGCATGCTCTATCTGAATCATTAAAGAACAAAAAATTGTGTTTAGTGTCCCTTTAAGGGGGAAACTGATGGGGAGATTTTATTAACGTATTAGAACTGCATGTTCAACAACAGGCCCTTGCACCATTGGCCCCTTATATATTGATAGGTCAAGTATACAACTCTAAAGAATATATATTGAGCATTAGAGTGCCTAGTAAGGTAATAGAGTAAGAGCAAGGGCTACTAGAAATAGGTACTATAAGACCAGGATATAAATTGGATGTTATTGGGGACTCCATGGGTGAAATCAAACCTCCTAGTTATGACTTTTTATCATCATGGACCTTGGTAAATTAAATAATTTAACATATAAAGAATTAGTATGAAGGACCTGTATTACAACATTTTGAATAGAAGAAGACATCAATATGTTTCATGTTAATTGTAGACATCTGAGACCCGGGCAAATTATCTACACTTATATTTGTTCCTAGGGTATCGTATGATCACGATTAAGAGACAATTTCTGATATACAAGGTGATACGTTTAGGAATTAGAGCAATTAAGTTTAATCTTAACCAATAATGTTGGTTTTATTGAATGTATAGCCTTTTTCACCATATAGTTATTAGTTAGGCTCACTATAATTCACAACTCAATGGGGATGTGTAAGGAAGTGGGTTAATATAATGTATTAATATACTTGTTTGCTGTTTTTGGTAATGAAAGAAGAGAAAAATAAAAAGTGTAAAAGAAAGTAAGAACTGAAAAGGAGATTGAAAATGAAATCTCTTTTAAATGAGTTTAAAGGGAAGAAAATACTGTAAAATTGTGTAGATGTTATAGTGTGTTATGTATACTAGAAAGGACAATTTATGTTTTGAATCATGTGTGTGCCCTATCTAGTAATTGTATACATTTTTTTGTGATATTGTTTGTAGTGGTATACATTGTAATTTGATATTTTCAATAAAGGAATGTATAATAATAATAATAAAAAAAAGATGATATATTAAAATGTGCCTTTTTAGAATTCTGTGAAGAACCTTGGATTATTTGTTATCTTCTTTGAGTGCAGAGTTTTAGAAATTGGGCATTAAGTCATAATTGGACTTTGGATTTCTGGGATTGAAAAGACTTAAGATAGATTTTTTTCAACCTATGTTTTAGGATTTTACAGGTTTTAACTATCGACATGTAGAAGTTTATAGTTTTTTTAGGTAAATACTGAAAACACTTTGGCTTTATTACAATTTCAAACAAATCCTTTTACAGTTAGCAATGAAATAATAAGCTAAACTCACAATGCCCCATTATGTTTAAAACATTATGGCCATATTAAACTTTCAAACCAATCATTTAACATGCTTTGTATGTTTAAGGAGAGCGCTAAAGGCAGCGCAATTCCTGGTGGCCATCTGTTTGATAATCTGGGGATACGCTAAGCCCTGTATAAAAAAAGAGCAGCTGTATCCCGGGGCTGAGCTAAAGATCATTGGGTTAACAAGGCCACCAGTTACACAGTGCACTGTCTGTGTCGCCCTTGTGAAGCTGAACTTAAGATGATTAGCTAAGTTTAACATGCAGGACTTTCAGTGTTTTCCATTAGTGATGCTGCTTGTCTTCACTGCTAAAGATAGAGCTATTAGTGACCTTGACATCGAAAGGGACCTTGCATATGTTTTAACCTATGGGAGAGGTGTTAAAACACCCTTGCTAATGTCAGTCATTCTGTGCTAGGTCATTCTCTATGGAAGTCATAGTATTACTGTTTCTGGCCTGCCCCTTTGATCCAGATCCTAGCATGTCTACTGGTTTATGCTCTCTACCTCACCCTTGTTTGTGGACTGATTATCTGGATGCTGACCTGTTTTGTACTTCATTTATTTTTTTCCTTTTGCTGTGGTGTCCAGTTCCTGTCTACTTACACGTTGCTGAACCTGGCTCGTTTCCTGATTACCCATCTCTTTTTCACCTATTCCTTGGTTCTCTCTACTTTTTTTCTTGGGGCTGATTAAAGTCTGTTCCAATTTTGGGTTTGCAATACACATCTTTCAGACTAGGTTACTGCAAGCAAACAATGTAATACTTTTCTTACCTTGTAGTAAGACAGTGAAATACTTTGATACATTTTCAGGCGTAAAGCCTCTAATGTGGATGAATCAAGTGAGAGGTGCCTGAGGCTGATGATGCAAGTAAGATGTGCCTGAGGCAGATGCCAGTGGAAGCAGTCTGATGATAAATCCAGTGAGAGCTGCCTGAGGCTGAATTCAGTGAGAGCGCCTGCCTGAGGCTGAATCCAGTGAGAGCTGCCTGAGGCTGATGCCATTGAAAGCTGCCTGAGGCTGATGCCAGTGAAAGTTGTCTAAGGCTGAATCCAGCGAAAGCTACCTGAGGCTGAATCCAGTGAGAGCTGCCTGAGGCTGAATCCAGTGAGAGCTGCCTGAGGCTGAATCCAGTGTGAGCTGCCTGAGGCTGATGCCAGTGAAAGCTGCCTGAGGCTGATGCCAGTGAAAGCTGCCTGAGGCTGATGCCAGTGAAAGCTGCCTGAGGCTGATGCCAGTGAAAGTTGTCTAAGGCTGAATCCAGTGAGAGCTACCTGAGGCTGAATCCAGTGAGAGCTGCCTGAGGCTGAATCCAGTGAGAGCTGCCTGAGGCTGAATCCAGTGAGAGCTGCCTGAGGTTGAATCCAGTGAGGGCTGTCTGGGGCTTGAATCCAGTGAAAGCTGCCTGAGGCTGATGTCAGTGAAAGCTGCCTGAGGCTGATGCCAGTGAAAGTTGTCTAAGGCTGAATCCAGTGAGAGCTACCTGAAGCTGAATCCAGTGAGAGCTGCCTGAGGCTGAATCCAGTGAGAGCTGCCTGAGGCTGAATCCAGTGTGAGCTGCCTGAGGCTGAATCCAGTGTGAGCTGCCTGAGGCTGAATCCAGTGTGAGCTGCCTGAGGCTGATACCAGTGAAAGTTGTCTAAGGCTGAATCCAGTGAGAGCTGTATGAGGCTGAATCCAGTGAGAGCTGTATGAGGCTGAATCCAGTGAGTGCTGTCTGGGGCTTGAATCCAGTGAAAGTTGTCCGAGGCTGATGCCAGTGAAAGCTGCCTGAGGCTGAATCCAGTGAGAGCTGTATGAGGCTGAATCCAGTGAGAGCTGTATGAGGCTGAATCCAGTGAGTGCTGCCTGAGGCTGAATCCAGTGAGGGTCTGTGGCTGATGCAAGTGAAAGGTGCCTGAGGCAGATGCCAGTGAGGGAGTTACCAGAGACTGAAGCCATTGAGAGGAGAATTTTACTGAAGACAGTGAGGATTTCCCTCTGTGGCAGTGTGGTACAGGCAAAGCTAGTATCCAGGTACATTTTCAGGCGTAAGTCCTCTAATACGGCTGAATCAAGTGAGAGCTGTCTAAGGCTGAACCCAGTTAGAGCTGCCTGAGGCTGAGTCCAGTGAGAGCTGTCTAAGGCTGAACCCAGTTAGAGCTGCCTGAGGCTGAGTCTAGTGAAGGCTGTATGAGGGTGAATCCAGTGAGAGCTGCATGAGTCTGAGTCCAGTGAGAGCTGTATGAGGCTGAATCCAGTGAGAGCTGCCTGAGGCTGAGTCCAGTGAGAGCTGCCTGAGGCTTAGTCCAGTGAGAGCTGCCTGAGGCTTAGTCCAGTGAGAGCTGTATGAGGCTGAATCCAGTGAGAGCTGCCTGAGGCTGAGTCCAGTGAGAGCTGTATGAGGCTGAATCCAGTGAGAGCTGCCTGAGGCTGAGTCCAGTGAGAGCTGTATGAGGCTGAATCCAGTGAGTGCTGCCTGAGGCTGAATCCAGTGAGGGTCTGTGGCTGATGCAAGTGAAAGGTGCCTGAGGCAGATGCCAGTGAAAGCTGCCTGAGGCTGATGCCAGTGAGGGAGTTACCAGAGACTGAAGCCATTGAGAGGAGAATTTTACTGAAGACAGTGAGGATTTCCCTCTGTGGCAGTGTGGTACAGGCAAAGCTGGTATCCAGGTACATTTTCAGGTGTAAGTCCTCTAATATGGCTGAATCAAGTGAGAGCTGCCTGAGGCTGAGTCCAGTGAGAGCTGTCTAAGGCTGAACCCAGTTAGAGCTGCCTGAGGCTGAGTCTAGTGAAGGCTGTATGAGGGTGAATCCAGTGAGAGCTGCATGAGTCTGAGTCCAGTGAGAGCTGTATGAGGCTGAATCCAGTGAGAGCTGCCTGAGGCTGAGTCCAGTGAGAGCTGCCTGAGGCTGAGTCCAGTGAGAGCTGCCTGAGGCTGAGTCCAGTGAGAGCTGCCTGAGGCTGAGTCCAGTGAGAGCTGCTTGAGGCTGAGTCCAGTGAGAGCTGCTTGAGGCTGAGTCCAGTGAGAGCTGCCTGAGGCTGAGTCCAGTGAGAGCTGCCTGAGGCTGAGTCCAGTGAGAGCTGCCTGAGGCTGAGTCCAGTGAGAGCTGCCTGAGGCTGAGTCCAGTGAGAGCTGCCTGAGGCTGAGTCCAGTGAGAGCTGCCTGAGGCTGAGTCCAGTGAGAGCTGCCTGAGGCTGAGTCCAGTGAGAGCTGCCTGAGGCTGAGTCCAGTGAGAGCTGCCTGAGGCTGAGTCCAGTGAGAGCTGCCTGAGGCTGAGTCCAGTGAGAGCTGCCTGAGGCTGAGTCCAGTGAGAGCTGCCTGAGGCTGAGTCCAGTGAGAGCTGCCTGAGGCTGAGTCCAGTGAGAGCTGCCTGAGGCTGAGTCCAGTGAGAGCTGCCTGAGGCTGAGTCCAGTGAGAGCTGCCTGAGGCTGAGTCCAGTGAGAGCTGCCTGAGGCTGAGTCCAGTGAGAGCTGCCTGAGGCTGAGTCCAGTGAGAGCTGCATGAGGCTGAATCCAGTGAGAGCTGCCTCAGACTGAAGCGGAAGCCAGGGAAAGCTGCCTGAGGCTGAATCCAGTGAGAGCTACCAGAGACTGAAGCCATTGAGAGCAGACTTTAACTGAAGACATTGAGCTTTTTCCTTGGTGACAGTGTGGTATAGGCAAAGCTAGTATCCAGATACAGACATCCAGTACCCCCTGCTCTTACTTTAAACACATAACGAAAGGATGGAGCTTGTATACCTAAGATGCCCAGCAATTGCATCTCATTAGGATTTTGTTGGTTTAAAACATAAGATTAAGATTTTCTAGGTCTTCACCTACAAATTAGGTCTTTTTGGGACCTATAAAATTCAAACATTTATTCTCCTGGACCTTGAAACATAAAAGACCATTCAAATTTTGTGAATAAATCAATAATAACATAAAAGGAAAAATAAAATAAAAAATACAGGCATTTGCCATAATATATAGGTACTGGCAAATATACATGCAGTATTCATTATACTACTACCATATGAGGCTATAATAAATTATCAATGTAATGCTGTAGGTATTGAAGTATTTAGTTTCAAAATCTAAAATGTTTTTCGTCTTAATAACAACAAATTTAAGATACCACGTGGGATTGCAAGTTCTACAATTGCCTTTTAATTTCACATATCTGATGACCTATTCATTATAATATTTTCAGAGTGAGCTATAAATTTTATTTTAGGTAACACAGCTTAATATTATTTCTGAGCTCATTAAGCTTAGTATTTATATAGCCTACTCTTTAAAATTGTGTCATATTTTTATGTGAGTCATATGCTCACCTTTATTAACTACTGCACAATTATAACGTGGAATGGTACCTGCCTTAACTATAAAACGTTTCTGTTTCTATGATGAGAAAACAATGAGAACAGGCAGCTTACAAAATGTTCTAGTTCTGTACAATAGTCTCATGTCAGCATAACAAGTTAACACAAAAGATAGTCTGCTCATATGATATTCCTTTGATCTATTTTTGAGTAATTTATCTATAAAAGTTTTTCTCACTTCCTTATGGATAATATTAAGGTCAGTATTACCATATACCTAAGCTAAACATCTTTCTTTCTGCTTCCATCTCAAGATTTTCAGCAGTAGACAATTTCTTTATTTTTTTTTTTATTACTTTTTTCTTTATTTTTTTATTTTGAATAATCCTTCACAATTCTGTTTCATGAAATAAAATATATAATTTAAGAATACACACAGGTATATTCGCAATACTAAGGATGTGCAATCTCTTAAAAAAGAAGCAACTTACTGACCTAAAGTACAGACAATTCTATGTAATCATAACAATTGACTCTTTGGAAAACATACATATGAAACATAGAAGGTAGCTGGTTTCCACAAAACTATTCTTACTCGTGTGCTTCAAAACACTAGTTCTTACCTTTGACACTATTACTTTGAGATGAAGTTTAGATCAATAAGACAAGCTAATAGTTGTAACTGATTTTGTCCAACAAAGAGTTTAAACAGTAAAAGGTTTTAGAGAGCACTTCTATGCAGCGTACATGCATCATTTGCTGAAATGCTGTTAGAATTTGATTTTAAAGATGTATAATAATGTTGTATCACTTTTTGGTGTTCGATATGCAGACTTAAAGGTACAGTCTACTTGATTTTTTTTATTGTTTAAAAAGATACAACTTTTAATCCCCATTGCCCAGCTTTTCACAACAAAAAAAATGCCAAAATGCCTAATTTACTTTATAACCTCTAAATCTCGGCCTGTGTGTAAGCTCCTGCAGGCCGTTTCTTATCTCAGTGCATTTCATTAGCTTTTCACAGCCAGGCAGTGCTAGCTCATGTGTGCAAAACACTGTCAGAAAAAATGTGCAAAAACAGCTTGTCACAGGGGCAGTACCCTCAAAGGTACACCCGTTCTACCCTTTAACATGGGAACATATTGGTACCCTTGCAGATTGTACCTTGAAATTAAAATATGTATCTTTGGTGACTAAATTGGACTTCTGTGCTATAGTACCAAAATGTACCCTTAAAATAATTCAAATTTGGCCTTTTAAGAGTACAAGCCCTTTGTACCTCATGATGGCAAATTTATAATCAACACAGCATATTAAAAATGCCAAAATACTGTTCCATTACATGTATTAAATAACATTGAAATATACATTCACCGACTGTGCTCTTGCTCAGAACTATAAGTATATAAATATTTTTTCTAGATTTAAATAACAATAATTCAATAAGAAATACTTACAGTAGTAACACAGACAAAGCCAACTGGTCTAAAAGGAGCTACTCGTAATGCTTTATTTTACTCAAGGCTAGATTCTAACGACACACCGTTTTACTTATGGTGACACAATCCACATAAAACATAAACACAGAGAACACTTTTAGACAACAACATAATAATAAAATATAACTAACAAAAGAAAGGGAGATTCAGGGGAGGCATAAATAATGAAACGCACAACCATACATTTGAAATGTCACCTTATGCAAAATATATGCAAATGATTCTGTTTCCACAGTACACATTTTTGTGATGAACCTACTACCAATAGATGGTGCTATGTTACATAATGTCCAGGAATTTTTAACCAATAGATGGTGCTGTGATACACAATGTCTAGGAACTTTCTACCAACAGATTGCATGTTACACATGTATGTGACTGGTGAACTGTCACAATTTTAGTTTATTTATTTTAAACTGGTACTTAAACAGACAAATTTTCTTTGTAATGTAACGGCTAGATTTGGAGTTTTGTCGGTAACGACCCGAAAAACTAACGCCGGCTTTTTTCTGGCCGCACCATAAAAATAACTCTGGTATTGAGAGTCCACATAAAGGCTGCGTTAGGCTCCAAAAAAGGAGCGTAGAGCATTTTTAACGCAGCTTCAACTCTCAATACCAGAGTTGCTTACGCAAGCGGCCAGCCTCAAAAACGTGCTCGTGCACGATTCCCCCATAGGAAACAATGGGGCTGTTTGAGCTGAAAAAAAACCTAACACCTGCAAAAAAGCCGCGTTCAGCTCTTAACTTAGCCCCATAGTTTGCTATGGGGAAACACTTCCTACGTCTGCACCTAACACTCTAACATGTACCCCGAGTTTAAAAACCCCTAACCTTACACTTATTAACCCCTAATCTGCCGCCCCCGCTATCGCTGACACCTGCATTTTATTTTTAACCCCTAATCTGCCGCTCCGTAAACCACCGCTACTTACATTATCCCTATGTACCCCTAATCTGCTGCCCATAACACAGACAACCCCTATATTATATTTATTAACCCCTAATCTGCCCCCCTCAACGTCGCCTCCACCTGCCTACACTTATTAACCCCTAATCTGCCGAGCGGACCGCACCGCTATTATAATAAAGTTATTAACCCCTAATCCGCCTCACACTAACACCCCCCTAAATTAAATATAATTTTAATCTAACGAAATTAATTAACTCTTATTAAATAAATTATTCCTATTTAAAGCTAAATACTTACCTGTAAAATAAATCCTAATATAGCTACAATATAAATTATAATTACATTGTAGCTATTTTAGGATTAATATTTATTTTACAGGCAACTTTGTAATTATTTTAACCAGGTACAATAGCTATTAAATAGTTAAGAACTATTTAATAGCTAAAATAGTTAAAATAATTACAAAATTACCTGTAAAATAAATCCTAACCTAAGTTACAATTAAACCTAACACTACACTATCAATAAATTAATTAAATAAACTACCTACAATTACCTACAATTAACCTAACACTACACTATCAATAAATTAATTAAATACAATTCCTACAAATAAATACAATTAAATAAACTAGCTAAAGTACAAAATATAAAAATGAACTAAGTTACAAAAAATAAAAAAATATTTACAAACATAAGAAACATAACATAACATAAGCTCTTTTACCTTACCAGCCCTGAACAGCATGCCCCAAGAAGTTCAGCTCTTTTGCCTGTAAAAAAAAAACATACAATACCCCCCCCCCAACATTACAACCCACCACCCACATATCCCTAATCTAACCCAAACCCCCCTTAAATAAACCTAACACTAAGCCCCTGAAGATCATCCTACCTTGTCTTCACCTCACCAGGTATCACCGATCCGTCCTGGCTCCAAATAGTTCTTAACTATTTAATAGCTATTGTACCTGGTTAAAATAATTACAAAGTTGAATGTAAAATAAATATTAATCCTAAAATAGCTACAATGTAATTATAATTTATATTGTAGCTATATTAGGAGAGAGAGAGAGAGAGAGAGAGAGAGAGAGAGAGAGAGAGAGAGAGAGAGAGAGAGAGAGAGAGAGAAGAGAGAGAAGAGAGAATGAGAGAGAGAGAGAGAGAATGAGAGAATGACAGAGAGAGAGAATGACAATGACAGAGAGAGAATGACAGACATAACACGGCCCGTGTCAACGGGATTTAGGACTAGTACACATATAAACACATAAACACAAATGTACACATATAAAGAAATATATTTAAGTGCTTTGGAGTCCTTTGCAATTAAGTAGATGAAAACATGAAAAAACATATGGCTAGATTACGAGTTTGGCGTTTGACTTAAAAAGCAGCGTTGGCTGATCCCAACGCTGCTTTTTAACGCCCGCTGGTATTACGAGTCTTGCATTTACAGGTGTACCGCTCACTTTTTTGGCCAGATTTGTAAATACCACAAATCCACTTACGTCAATTGCGTATCCTATTTTTGACTTGTATTGCGCTGGTATTACGAGTCTGACAAAAAGTGAGAGATAGACCCTCTCCTGTCAAGACTGGTACCGCATTTAAAAGTCAGTAGTTTAGAGTTTTACACTACAACGCCGTAGCATAAAACTCTTAACTAAAGTGCTTAAAAGTACACCAACACCCATAAACTACCTATTAACCCTTAAACTGAGGCCCCCCACATGGCAAACACTATAATAACATTTTTAACCCCTAATCTGCCGAACCGGACATCGCCGCCACTATAATAAATATATTAACCCCTAAACCGCCACACTCCCGCCTCGCAAACACTAGTTACATTTTATTAACCTCTAGTCTGCCGTTTCTAACATCGCCGCAACCTACTTACATTTATTAACCCCTAATCTGCCGCCCCAACGTCGCCTCCACTATATTAAAGTTATTAACCCCTAAATCTAAGTCTAACCCTAACCCTAACATCCCTTAACTTAAATATAATTTAAATAAATCTAAATAAAATTCCTATCATTAACTACATTATTCCTATTTAAAACTAAATTCTTACCTATAAAATAAACCCTAAGCTAGCTACAATTTAAATAATAGTTACATTGTATCTAGCTTAGGATTTATTTTTATTTTACAGGCAAGTTTGTATTTATTTTAACTAGGTAGAATAGTTATTAAATAGTTATTAACTATTTAATAACTACCTAGCTAAAATAAAGACAAATTTACCTGTAAAATAAAACCTAACCTAAGTTACAATTACACCTAACACTACACTATAATTAAATACAATTAAATATTATTATCTAAAGTACAAATACAAACAAACACTAAATTACAGAAAATAATAAACAAATTACAAGATTTTTAAACTAATTACACCTAATCCCCCTAACAAAATAAAAAAGCCCCCCCAAAATAATCCAATCAGCCAATAGGATTGAGCTGGCATTATATTGGCTGTTCTAATCAGCCAATAGAATGCCAGCTCAATCCTATTGACTGATTGCATCAGCCAATAGGATTTTTTCTACCTTAATTCCGATTGGCTGATAGAACTGATAGAATTCTATCAGCCAATCGGAATTGAAGGGACACCATCTTAGATGACGTCATTTAAAGGAACCTTCATTCAGTGTTAGCCGTGGAAAGAAGAGGATGCTCCGCGTCAGATATCTTGAAGATGGACCTGCTCCGCGCCGGTTGGATGAAGATAGAAGATGCCGTCTGGATGAAGACTTCTACCCGTCTGGAGGACCACTTCACCCGGCTTGGATGAAGACTTCTCCCGGCTTCATTGAGGACTTCGGCTCAGTTGGGTGAAGACGTCTCCCGGTAAGGTGATCTTCAAGGGGTTAGTGTTAGGTTTTTTAAGGGGGGATTGGGTGGGTTTTAGAGTAGGGATGGTTGTGTGGGTGGTGGGTTTTAATTTTGGGGGGATTTGTACTTTTTTTTACAAGTAAAAGAGTTGATTACTTTGGGGCAATTCCCCCGCAAAAGGCCCTTTTAAGGGCTATTTGTAATTTAGTGTAGGGTAGGGCTTTTTTTAATTTGGGGGGCTTTTTATTTTGTTAGGGGGATTAGATTAGGTGTAATTAGTTTAATATTTTCTGTAATTTAGTGTTTGTTTTTTTTTGTACTTTAAATAATTGTATTTAATTGTATTTAATTGTATTTAATTTAGGGAATTAATTTAATTATAGTGTAGTGTTAGGTGTAATTGTAATTCAGGTTAGGTTTAATTTTACAGGTAAATTTGTCTTTATTTTAACTAGGTAGTTATTAAATAGTTAATAACTATTTAATATTTATTCTACCTAATTAAAAAAATACAAACTTGCCTGTAAAATAAAAATAAATGCTAAGATAGATACAATGTAACTATTAGTTATATTGTAGCTAGCTTAGGGTTTATTTTATAGGTAAGTATTTAGTTTTAAATAGGAATAATGTAGTTAATGATAGGAATTTTATTTAGATTTATTTTAATTATATTTAAGCTAGGGGGTGTTAGGGTTAGGGTTAGACTTAGATTTAGGGGTTTAACTTTAATATAGTGGCTGCAACGTTGGGGGCGGCAGTTTAGGGGGTTAATAAGTGTAGGTAGGTTGTGGCGACTTTGGGGGCGGCAGAATAGGGGTTAATAATTATAATGTAGGTGTCTGCGATGTTGGGGGCAGCAGATTTGGAGTTCATAAGTATAAAGTAGGTGGCGGCGGTGTCCGGAGCGGCAGATTAGGGGTTAATAATATAATGCAGGTGTCTGCGAAGTCGGTGGCGATAGATTATGGTTAATAAGTGTAAGATTAGGGGTGTTAGGTGTAGACATAAATGTATTCTCCCCATAGGAATCAATGGGGCTGCGTTAGGAGCTAAACTCTGATTTTTTGCAGGTGTTTGGGTTTTTTTTCAGCCGGCTCTCCCCCATTTATTCCTATGGGGAAATCGTGCATGAGCTGGTATTGAGGTGAGATGTGGAGCAAAATTTTGCTCTACGATCACTTTTTTGCGGATAACGCCTGGTTTGTAAAAACCTGTAATACCAGCGCTGCAGGTAAGTATTTTTAAATTGATATTCCTATATATATATATATATATATATATATATATATATATATATATATTTATATTTATTTATTTATCTGTATATTTCTATACCTATGTATAACCATGTGTATGTATGTATATATATATATATATATATATATATATATATATATTTATTTATATATATATATATATATATATATATATATTTATAAATATAGGTATCACTATATATTGTACCAAAATACCATCATAAATATATATACAGGTAGCCCTCAGTTTACGCTGGGGTTAGGTTCCAGAAAGAATGGTTGTAAATCGAAACCGTTGTAAATTGAAACCCAGTTTATAATGTAAGTCAATGGGAAGTGAGGGAGATAGGTTCCAGGCCCCTCTCAAAATTGTCATAAGTAACACATAATACATTATTTTTAAAGCTTTAAACCCCTAATAAAATAATCACACAACACAGAATATATAATTAAACTAAGTTAAATGAACAAAAACATTTGCTAAACAGTATTATAAACCTAATTAAATAATCACACAACACAAACTTCACTTGCATTTTTCTTCAAACAGTTCTTTCTATGCATTCCAATCTGGACTGATTTATAGACAGAAAGATCTTGTTCCTTTGAAATCTGCTCGAAAGCTCAGGTCTGGTTAAACTGATTAATTTCAGCTTGCTTGGCTTTGCTGCAACACAAGCGGACAGCTCCACCTACTTGCTATTTTAATAAATGCACTGCTTCTCAATGCTTTTCAATAGCCGTCACATGACTGGAAAAAAAGGTTGTTATTCTGAAACGGTGTAAATTGAACCGTTGTAAAACGAGGGCTACCTGTATATATATAAATATATGTATTTCTGAAAAAATAGAACATATTTTGTTATGTGAAGAACATTGGAATGTGAAATATTCATATTTTTATGTCCGGTTAGTGCACATCAGAATATGCGATCAGGTTTGTGCACCAGTAGGCTGGTTTTTTTCCACTTTTTTTTCTCCATTGACTTTTATGGGGGAATACAAGAAACCGTAAGCAATATTTTAACTTCAGCTTTTTGCACTTGTCAGGTTAGCATGCAAGCAAAAACATTTTAAATTCAACTCATAATACGAGTGCAACCCAATGCATGCAAAACCTCACTTCTAGCGCAGTTAACGCTAAAATGGGAGTGTTACTTCGCGCTCTACTTGTAGTCTGGCCCTTACTATTTTGCTGTACAACAAGTACATTAAATTTATTTTGGGTGATTGACAATTATGTGTTCATTGAATAATTGAGATCACTTTGGAAAACTCTATGTAGCCCAAGTATAAAATAATAATTTACCATCTTGGTAAATAATAATGCTCAGGTGCACAAATTATATGGACTTTCAGAGTTTGGCAGCCTTTAACCACCCATCTCCCTCAATCTTTTGGTCACACAAGTGATTTTATCTTTTTTGGGAGATTAAATGGTACAGACATGGTCACTTTGGCATTTGTGAACATATTTGTACCTTTTTTACCCTTAAATGGTACATATTAGTTCCTTAATTTGTAATTATGACCCATTGAGGGTAAAACCACAGCAGCTGTACCCTAAGTGTTCACAAGCAGACCCCAACCATACCCTTTTTTCTAACAGTGTATAAATAACATTGTGCTCACTCTCGTGGAGTTATGCAGGAACCAGCACTAATTGGGTAAATTAAAGTTTGTAACAAGCATTGAGATATGGGGGCAGTCTACAGAGGCTTAAATACAAGGTAATCATAGAGGTAAAAAGTTTACTAATATAACAGTGTTTGTTTTGCAAAACTGGGGAATCGGTAATATCTGTTTAAACAATAAAATATTACAAGTGCTAAAGTGATTTTAAGGCATACTTAAAAAAGGATTAAAACATAAATAAATAAAGTCAATCAGCAATGTTAACTGTTTCAATTTATAGTAACAGTTTTGTGTTTAACACAATAATAACTCTTCCCAAGAGAAGACGTAGAAAGAAAAATTTTTTTTTGAAGCAGGCTATGTTTTTAAATAATGGTTACATCCATTCCAAATATCTTTTAATGTAACTTTATATATCTTAGTACATCTAAACTGTATAATCTAGTTTATTAGTCATATTATATAATTCATTTTTTTTATTTCCTTAAGTATTATAAAACATTCAACACCATTTCCTGCTACAATCTTATATGTAATGTATGTGTACCCATGTTCCAAGCTACTTTCATATGTTATAACTGCTCTCTTGAACCTCATTTTGAAGATTATTCAACAAAGCTTCATAACTCTCTGTAATTACTCTGCAAATTCACTGCATTTCCCCTGAGCCATGCAGCTTGAAGTCTTTCAGTATGGTATCTTGCCACACAATTGTATTTGCTTCTGAAACACTGCACATAATATATGCAGATTTTTTATTTTATTTACAACAATAAATGAATTTTCTATTTTACTTCTAACACAAATTTAAATGTTAAATAGGTATCTTACTCTCAGGCAATTGCAAATGTTTAATAAATGTATTCCTGTACATAGCATGCTTTAAGGATTTATCAACAACTCCTTTTATTTTTCTAGCTGTAAATGTATTTCCTTTGACAAAACTCACCATTTTTAAAACTTTTTTTTTCTTTCTATAGCATGATCACATCAGGAATATATCCTCAAATTTATTTTAAGGCATAGTTTGCAAATTGTAGCATAATTTGCTTTAAAGGGATATGAAACAAAAAAAATATGTTTTCAAATTCAAATCAGTCAATGGAAATGCTTTCATTCTATTGGCTAATTTGAATTTGAAATGGAAAATCAGCCCTTATGAATGCATAGGTACCCCTATATAAAGGGGGTACCTCACATTCAAAATTCTGTGCACTGCTGGTGACTGCATAAAGAGGACATTGGAGACAAAAGATAAGTAGATGGAGGAAGATAAGAATACCGCTGCCGGGATGAAGATAAGACCACCACCGGGATGAAGATGGATCACAACCAGGATGAAGATGGATTCTCGTTACCTGGATTAAACTTTGGTGAGTAGCATCTTTGGGGTTTAGTGTAAGAATTTTTTTTTGTGTTTGTTGTTTTTTTAGATTAGGATGTGTAATTTTTTTGGGGCAGCAAAATAGCTAAATGCCTTTGAAGGGCAATGCCCAACTAGGGCAATTTTTAGAGTGTTTTATTTTTAGATAGCCTTTTTTGGGTGGTGGGAGGTTACTTTATTTATTTGAAACATAGCTAAATCACTTAACGACAATGTCCTACAAAAGCCCTTTTAAGGGCTATTGCTGTAGTTTAGTGTTAGTATAGGTTTCTTTTTATTTTTGGTAATTTGTTGTTTTCTGTAAAGGTAGGTTTTTTTTTATTTTCTCTAATGGTAGTTTTTTATTCAGAAATGTTTGGTTATTTTATTTTAAAGGTAAGGTTAGAAATTTTTTCAGGTATTTTTTTTTTAAAGGTACTGTTATTTTTTTTTACAGATAAGGTAAGTATTATTTTGGGTAACTTAAGGGGTGTTAGGTTAGGGTGGTTAGCTGTTTAGGGGTTTAGATTTTAGTGGGTTACTTTGCTGTGGGGTTTGTGCTGGTTTAGGGGTTAATAGTGTAGTGAGTTACTTTGCGGTGAGGGTTGTAACGGTTTAGGGGCTAATAATGTAGTGGGTTTGTGGGGGGGGGGGGGTTGTGGTGATTTAGAGGTTAATAGTGTAGTTGGTTACTTTGCGATTGGGACTGTGGTGGTTTTGTGGGTTATGAATGTAGTGGGTTACTTTTCAAAGGGGTTTATGTTGGTTTAGGGGCTAATAGTGTTGTCGGTTATTCTACAATGGGCCATGCTGCTGGTTAGGGGTTATTAGAGTAGGGGGCTTATGGTTATTTGTGTTAAAGTGTGAGTAGGAGTATAAGGGTTTATTTCAAACTTTTCTTTCTCTATTGAAGTTTATGGCTCCATTGATCGAAAGTGCTACAAGGCGGCAAAATATTCCAAAGGATCTGTCGCTATATCAAGATAGCCTGTTGAAATATTCTAAGCTCCCGACATAGCAGCGTTGCCGAGAGGCATTTACTATACACGCCATTGGCCGGCTATAGATAACACCCAACATCACCACCCATATTGGTGATGTATAGTAAAGGATCCTTTGCAATATAAGTGCCATGCCTAACTACTAATACTCCTAAATCGAGGAACCCCACAATCAAAAACTTTATAACCTCTAATCTTCTGAAGTCACAAAAAATAATAAAATACAGTATCCAAAATAAAAAAAACATTATACCCAATACTAATCTACATGCCCCATAAAATAAAAATCCCACCTAAAAAAAAAAAAAACTAAACCCTAACACTATAATAAATTACAATAGCCCATAAAAGGGCCTTTGTAGGGGATTGCCATCAAGGGTTTTCAGCTCATTTACATAATAAAACCAATTACAAAACCCCTCTCTACAATACAAGTAACCCCCAAAATAACATAATCTACTTAAAAAAAAACTATCCTAGAAAAAAAAAGTAAAAAAGCCAATTCTTAATATTAAAAAACACCCCAAAAAACCCTAACTAACCCCAAAAGTTTTACTCACTGTTGGGAAATCCGGCTCCTCTGGATCAGACATATGACCCTCTTTGTCCCAGTTCCTGGAGCTGGGGTCCATCTACATGGCTGCGGAGGCAGACTTTAGCGGCCTCTTTCGCTGCCTCTGCAATCTTCTTTCATCTCGGCTCCTTGTGCCGTGGGGCCATCTTCACTGTGGTGGACTTCAGCGGCCTCTATCTCAACTTCTGCTCCGCATCTTCTTTTCTTCGACTCTCTTCCACGAGTCCTAGTCATGCTGTCAAAGCCAAACACTGAAATTATGAAAGCGCAGAACCCCTCATAATATAAATCAGTCAATCTCTATTGGCTGATTTTAATCAACTTTCTTAAATTTCAATTCTAATCATCCAATAGAAAAGGATAGTTATATTTTAAAAACAGTTATTGGCTGATTTAAAAAAAAATGTGCAATTTGTGTTTTGAATAATTTTTATTAGATAGTATTATTATGAATATAACCGTGCTTTGTAATGTATTTTTGATGTATTTTGTGCAACTTTTTTGTTTTGTGAAACAATGAACAAGAGTTCTGAGGATGCAGTAATCATTCTATTGTAAATCGCGATTGCACTCAAGCGATCATGTTTACTTCAAACTTATGAGTGCTAAATATGATGTGCTCAAACACCCACAAAAAAACCCTTTTTACTTGCCCATAACTGTTAACGAACCACTCGTAATCTGGCCTTTAATGTTTTCCAAATGACTTGCTATACCTACTGTATTGTATTTCATATTTATTTCTGTCTATGAAATAGCTTTTTTCTCAATAAAATGATCACCTAGGACATACCCATAACAATAGTCTGAGCTTCCAGCTAAAGCAGACCTGCTAATGAATGCTCTTATTAAGATGTGCACAGGTTAAATTTTTGGATCTAGGTTTAAGTTTAGGACAGCCTGATGAAACAGTGTTGAACGCTGGGACATGCATTGCTTTTATTAACTTTTAATAAATTGTTTCGAGCTACCCAAAAGTGGTCCTTTATATTTCACGCGCCTCATAATGTATTCTTTAGACATAAGGGTAGTGGTCCAAATGTGACCTTTATATTTCAGATGGGGATATTAGTTCCATATAGCTCTATTGCTGCTTTTGTTATACTATATCTTTATAAAGTTTGATTACCTAGATGGCTCAAAAGTGGCCCTTTTTTTAGAAAAATATTATAAAACTGATCACTGACTTTACCATTTGAGATCCATAAGTAGTCTCCTTCTGCTGTTATGATTGATATATGAGTGTGGATGGTCCAAAAATGATCTCAGGAGCATCACAGAAGGCCTATAGTATTGATAGCATACTGTTTAAATATTGTTTTTTCCTTAGATTTACATATATGTCATTGAAAACTGAGAAGCTTGTTCTTTAATTTGTGTTTATTTCTTCTTTATGAAGTCAAATTTTTCAATGTATGTATTTTAATTGTTGACAGCTTTATACTGCTCTGTATGTCTTGAATTAAACCTCCTTAAAATGTATGAGTGTGGATGGTCCAAAAATGATCTCAGGAGCATCACAGAAGGCCTATAGTATTGATAGCATACTGTTTAAATATTGTTTTTTCCTTAGATTTACATATATGTCATTGAAAACTGAGAAGCTTGTTCTTTAATTTGTGTTTATTTCTTCTTTATGAAGTCAAATTTTTCAATGTATGTATTTTAATTGTTGACAGCTTTATACTGCTCTGTATGTCTTGAATTAAACCTCCTTAAAATGATTTCAAATATATATATATATATATATATATATATATATATATATATATATATATATATATTTTTATACACTGAATCTATGCAAAGCAAGTTTTTTTGTGGGGCATTTAAAGCTTAAAATAACATTCAACATTTAGCATGCATCAATGCAAGGAAAGCTCAGTCTTTTTTAGATTGAACGCAAATCATCTTGGTTGGAATATGATATTGTGCTAATTGTTTAATATATACTAGTTCCAGTAGGTGACATACAAACACTGCTGAAGTTGCTTTAAAAACTATTATTGGTGCTTATTTTTTATTTTTATTTTTATGCCTCAGACTTCAATCTCTTGTGATAATGCAACCTTAAAATTATATGATATATATGAAACCCTTTAATATTACCGGCTGTATTTATAATTTCAAGGTTCATCTGAAACTGCTCTGTTCAGTGAACTGTAGAAACATACAGACAAACATGCTGTATCACAATGAAAATGAAACCAATTGCCTATATGTGCAATCTGACTTGAAGAAAAAAAAACTGTAAAATAAAGTTAAAGGTTTAAATCTGATACAGAAACTAATCAATTCTAAAACATTTCGGAAATGGCAAACATAATTCTAGAAATAAAAAGAAAAGAATTATAATGAAAAGTACAAGATGTCCGTGGTCCACTGGGTATTGAGAATATAGGAAATGATAATATAATTGCTGTGAAGCAGAAACATTTTATTAGCATGCTTTTCTGAAGATTTTTTAACAATCAGCCAGATTAAGAGTTTTGCGTTATGAGGGGTGCGGTGCTAACTTGCACGTTATTGTCACCGCTCACTTACCTACAGAGCTGGTATTACAGGTTTTTATAAACCCGGCGTTAAAAGGCAAGAAATGCAAAATTGTGCTCCATACCGCACTCTAATACCAGGGCTGCTTAAATCAGCGGTGAGCTGGTTGTAAGTGCTCATGCACTATTTCCCCATAGACATCAATGGGGAGAGCTGGCTGAAAAAAAGCCTAACACCTGCAATAAAGCAGCGTAAAGCTCTGTAACGCAGCCCCATTGATTCCTATGGAGAAACAAAATTTATGTTTACACCTAACACCCTAACATGAACCCCGAGTCTAAACACCCCTTATATTACACTTAACCCCTAATCTGCTGCCCCCAATGTCGCCGACACCTACATTATACTTATTTACTCCTAATCTGCCGCTCCGGACATCGCTGCCACCTACATTATAATTATTAACCCCTAATCTTCTGCCCCAACATCGCCGTCACCTACATTATAATTATTAACCCCTAATCTGCTGCTCCGGACATCGCTGCACTATAATAAACATATTAATTCCTAAACCACCGCACTTCTGCCTCACAAACACTAGTTAAATATTATTAACCCCTAATCTGCTGTCCCTAACATTGCTGCCACCTACCTACATTTATTAACCCCTAAACCTAAGTCTAACCCTAAACCTAACACCCAATAACTTAAATAGGGTTAGGGTTAGACTTAGGTTTAGGGGTTAATAAATGTAGGTAGGTGGCAACGATTGGCTGATAGAATTCTATCAGCCAATCGGAATTAAGGTTGAAAAATTCCTATTGGCTGATTGGAACAGCGAATAGAATGCGAGCTCAATCCTATTGGCTGATCGGATCAGCCAATAGGATTGAAGTTCAATCCTATTGGCTGATCCAATCAGCCAATAGGATTTTTTCAACCTTAATACCGATTGGCTGATAGAATTCTTTCACCCAATCAGAATCTAAGGGACGCCATCTTGGATGACGTCACTTAAAGGAACCTTCATTCGTCGGGTAGTCGTTGTCAGTAGAGGATGCTCTGTACGAGATGTCTTGAAGGTGGACCCGCTCCGCGCCGGATGGATGAAAATAGAAGATGACATCTGGATGAAGACTTCTGCAAGTCTGGAGGTTCACTTCTCCCGGCTTAGATGAAGACTTCTCCCGACTTCGTTGAGGACTTCTTGCCGCTTCGTTGAGGACTTCTCCCGGATTTGTTGAGGATTGATGTCAGCTATTTAAAACTGTAAGTGGATCTTCAGGGGTTAGTGTAAGGTGTTTTTAAGGGTTTATTGGGTGGGTTTTATTTTTAGGTTAGGGCTTTGGGCTGCAATAGAGCTAAATGCCCTTTTAAGGGCAATGCCCATCCAAATTCCCTTTTCAGGGCAATGGGGAGCTCAGGTTTTTTTAGTTAGGGTTTTATTTGGGGGGTTGGTTGCGTGGGTGGTGGGTTTACTGTTGGGGGGGTGTTTGTATTTTTTTTACAGGTAAAAGAGTTGATTTCTTTGGGGCCCTTTTAAGGGCTATTGGTAGTTTAGTTTAGGCTAGGTTGTTTTTTTTTTATTTTGGGGAGGCTTTTTTATTTTGATAGGGCTATTAGATTAGGTGTAATTAGTTTAAATATCTTGTAATTAGTTTTTTATTTTGTGTAATTTAGTGTTTTTTTGTAATTTAGGTAATTGTATTTAATTTAATTAATTGTATTTATTTTAGGTAATTTATTTAATTGTAGTGTAAGGTTAGGTGTTAGTGTAACTAAGGTTAGGTTTTATTTTGCAGGTAAATTTGTATTTATTTTAGCTAGGTAGTTATTAAATAGTTAATAACTATTTAGTAACTATTCTACCTATTTAAAATAAATGCAAACTTGCCTGTAAAATAAAAATAAACCCTAAGCTAGCTACATTGTAACTATTAGTTACATTGTAGCTATCTTAGAGTTTATTTTATAGGTAAGTATTTAGTTTTAAAAAGGAATTATTTAGTTATTAATAGTAGATTTTATATAGATTCATTTTAATTATATTTAAGTTATTGGGTGTTAGGGTTAGGGGTTAATAAATTTAGAATAGTGGCGGCGACATTGGGTACGGCAGATTAGGGGTTAATAAATGTAGGTAGGTGGTGGCGATGTTAGGGACAGCAGATTAGGGGTTAAAAATATTTAACTAATGCCTGCTTGGCGGGAGTGCGGCGGTTTAGGGATTAATATGTTTATTCTAGTGGCGGTGATGTCCGGAGTGGCAGATTAGAGGTTAATATTTTTATTTTAGTGTTTGCGATGCGGGAGGGCCTTGGTTTAGGGGTTAATAGGTAGTTTATGGGTGTTAGTGTACTTTTTAGCACTTTAGTTATGAGTTTTATGCTACAACTTTGTAGTGTAAAACTCATAACTACTGACTTTAGAATGCGTTACGAATCTTGCGGGATAGGCTGTACCGCTCAGTTTTTGGCCTAAAAAAAAAAGCTTGTAATATCAGCGCAATGGAAGTCCCATTGAAAAAAAGACTTCACGAAAATTGCTTAAGTTGATTTGCGGTATGGCCAAAAAAGTGTGCTGGACAGCTGTACCTACAAGACTCGTAATAGCAGCGTTAGTGAAAAAGCAGCATCATGAGCCTTAACGCTGCTTTTTTACTCATAACGCAAAACTCGTAATCTAGCCGAAAGTAATTTATGGACCACCAGCTCAACACTAAGTGAAAAAAAATGGCTAATACCTAATTTTCCTATCCTCCTAAAATCCTTTAATTATAATAGATTATTGTTCACTTTATTCTTATACTTATTTATTATGACATTAAAGAAGCTATTTAAAATGATTTGTATAACTAACTTTGCATTTACAGGGAGTGCAGAATTATTAGGCAAGTTATATTTTTGAGGATTAATTTTATTATTGAACAACAACCATGTTCTCAATGAACCAAAAAAACTCATTAATATCAAAGCTGAATATTTTTGGAAGTAGTTTTTAGTTTGCTTTTAGTTATAGCTATTTTAGGGGGATATCTGTGTGTGCAGGTGACTATTACTGTGCATAATTATTAGGCAACTTAACAAAAAACAAATATATACCCATTTCAATTATTTGTTTTTACCAGTGAAACCAATATAACATCTCAACATTCACAAATATACATTTCTGACATTCAAAAACAAAACAAAAACAAATCAGTGACCAATATAGCCACCTTTCTTTGCAAGGACACTCAAAAGCCTGCCATCCATGGATTCTGTCAGTGTTTTGATCTGTTCACCATCAACATTGTGTGCAGCAGCAACCACAGCCTCCCAGACACTGTTCAGAGAGGTGTACTGTTTTCCCTCCTTGTAAATCTCACATTTGATGATGGACCACAGGTTCTCAATGGGGTTCAGATCAGGTGAACAAGGAGGCCATGTCATTAGATTTTCTTCTTTTATACCCTTTCTTGCCAGCCACGCTGTGGAGTACTTGGACGCGTGTGATGGAGCATTGTCCTGCATGGAAATCATGTTTTTCTTGAAGGATGCAGACTTCTTCCTGTACCACTGCTTGAAGAAGGTGTCTTCCAGAAACTGGCAGTAGGACTGGGAGTTGAGCTTGACTCCATCCTCAACCCGAAAAGGCCCCACAAGCTCATCTTTGATGATACCAGCCCAAACCAGTACTCCACCTGCACCTTGCTGGCGTCTGAGTCGGACTGGAGCTCTCTGCCCTTTACCAATCCAGCCACGGGCCCATCCATCTGGCCCATCAAGACTCACTCTCATTTCATCAGTCCATAAAACCTTAGAGAAATCAGTCTTGAGATATTTCTTGGCCCAGTCTTGACGTTTCAGCTTGTGTGTCTTGTTCAGTGGTGGTCGTCTTTCAGCCTTTCTTACCTTGGCCATGTCTCTGAGTATTGCACACCTTGTGCTTTTGGGCACTCCAGTGATGTTGCAGCTCTGAAATATGGCCAAACTGGTGGCAAGTGGCATCTTGGCAGCTGCACGCTTGATTTTTCTCAGTTCATGGGCATTTATTTTGCGCCTTCGTTTTTCGTAACGCTTCTTGCGACCCTGTTGACTATTTTGAATGAAACGCTTGATTGTTCGATGATCACGCTTCAGAAGCTTTGCCCTTTTAAGAGTGCTGCATCCCTCTGGAAGATATCTCACTATTTTTTACTTTTCTGAGCCTGTCAAGTCCTTCTTTTGACTCATTTTGCCAAAGGAAAGGAAGTTGCCTAATAATTATGCACACCTGATATAGGGTGTTGATGTCTTTAGACCACACCCGTTCTCATTACAGAGATGCACATCACCTAATATGCTTAATTGGTAGTAGGTTTTCGAGCCTATACAGCTTGGAGTAAGACAACATGCATAAAGAGGATGATGTGGTCAAAATACTCATTTGCCTAATAATTCTGCACTCCCTGTATGTTCTGTTATACATTTTGATATTAAAAATCAATTTTTTTCTTTAGATCCACACCCTGATTTTATTTTTGGATAATAAATTATATTTACTAATTGTTTAGGGAATTTTCCCAATCTACAAAAAAAGGAATTGGTGAAACTGGTCAATCGAGATTGCATGCTCCTCCCACAATTATATTTACACAAGGAGAACTTATAAAGCTCCTCTCCCTTCAGTTTGTCATAACATGGATTTTGCAAGAAAGATGTGCTGTGCTTCCTGCATTAAAGCATTCTGTGTCTTTAAAAAGGCCAAGGAGGATCTAATTCATTATTATTGCACAAGTAAAACTTGTGAAGCCCGTCCTCCTCCTCCTTTAATGCTATAATTGCATAAGAGCAAGGTTTTAAAATCAGGATGAATGATAATGGGATGATTTTAGTTTGTTTGAGAACTAAAGAAGCAGAACTTTGCTTCTTAAAGGGACAGTCAGGTCCAGAAAAAACTTTCATGATTTAAATAGGGCATGTAATTTTTTAAACAACTTCCCAATTTACTTTTATCATCAATTTTGCTTTGTTCTCTTGGTATTCTTAGTTGAAAGCTAAACCTTGGAGGTTCATATGCTAATTTCTTAGACCTTGAAGACTGCCTGTAATCTAAATGCATTTTTACCGTTAGAGGGCATTAGTTCATGTGTTTCATATAGATAACATTGAGCTCATGCATGTGAAGTGACCTAGGAGTGAGCATTGATTGGCTAAAAAGCAAATCTTTCAAAAGAACTGAAATATGGGGGTAGTCAGCAGAAGCTTAGATACAAGGTAATTACAAAGGTAAAACGTGTATTATTATAAAGTTAAAAACTGAGGGATATTCAACAGAGCAAACCAATAGATACTTCAGGCTTTCCCAGATTAACAACTCTCCCTAATAGTTGTTGAGGGGTTAATATATACAAATAGAAATATCTGGAGCAGCGCTACTAGAGCAAGAAGGATCAGTCAACAAGAAAAGAGAGAAAACATGTCTCTAATAAATATTATTTCATAAACATATAAAAAAATTATATCAATAAAATTGATCAATATACATATATTTTACAAACACTTGCATCCAATCGACGCGTTTCACCTGGCATCTTGAAAAAGCCTGTATGCCAGGCGAAACACGTCGATTGGATGTAAGAGTTTGTAAACAGAGGCTCAGATCTATAACGAGCCACTACTCTGCGCAGAGTTAACTTCAAATGCCGATACCCTGAAGGGGCCAATTTGCTCTTACCCAGTCTGAAGAATCCATATTGGCTAAACAGGTCACAGGTGACACGGAAGTCATTGAAACCAATAGAGACTATCAAACTTTTGCCCGCGGACTACAAGGGATGCAACAGCGTCTGAAAAATACAAAGAAGAACTGACATCTAAGGTGAGACATAATAGCACATAGTAAAGAACTGTACTATCACTCCAGCAACATAAGAACCTTTTTTTCCTTCACCCGCAATGAGTGAGAGACCTGGATAGCAATCATTAAGTTGTCCAGATCTGTATTGAAGGAAGGTTGTGTGCCCTTTGTGATTCAAGGCATTTCACTTAACAGGAATAGGATCTGACTTGTGCTGAAACAGTGACTTTGTTCCCTTATACACGGTGTGAAACTGGGCATTTATTCGTTGTTATATTTTATTGTGAATCAAAGCATTTCATTTAAAAGGAATAGGATCTGACTTGTGCTGAAACAGTGCCTTGTTTCCCTTATACAAAGTGTAAAACTGGGCATTTATTCATCGTTATAGATTGACATTTATTTTATCCAGTCTGTGACACTTTATCAACTTTAGGACTAACAATTGCACACATAATATATTTTTAATTTATTTATATTTTGTGACCGGTCACATCGCATCTATGTGCATGTAATATATGACGTTATATGTATATTGATCAATTTTATTGATATCATTTTTTTATATGTTTATTAAATAATATTTATTAGAGAGACTTTTTCTCTCTTCTCTTGTTGACTGATCCTTCTTGCTCTAGTAGCGCTGCTCAAGATATTTCTATTTGTGTGTATTATTATAACATTGTTGGTTATGCAAAATTGTGGAATGGGTAATACAGGGATTATCTTTCTTTTTTTCTTTTTAAACAACAAAAATTCTGGTATTGACTGTCCCTTTAACTTACAGTTTGTAGTAATAGTTTTTTGTTTGTTTTTCAAGAAAAGTGCATGTTGTACCTGCTACATTAAGCCTTTAAGAAGGCCTAGGTGGATCTTATTAAGCCTTAATTATAGTAACCATTGCATATCCAGTTTGCAGTGTTTGGTTCCTTTTCTATTCACTTATCTCTCCACCATGAAACTTTGTTGCTGTTTGACTACCAGTAGTGACCCTTGCTCACCTGACTGTAACTTAAGTGATACCCCTGGTTTCTATCATTGATCTTAGGTTTTTCTGTGACTATGTTTATGGTTTTTAGTTTTTAAAAAAAACTGTATAAATGGTTTGGCCTTGGCTTTTTTATTACTACACATCTGCTATTCTACTTGTACTGCATTTGTCTGTGCTGGTTTGAAATGGACTGTCTGAATACATAAAAATCTGAAAGATTCAGCAGCACAGTGTAAAATAACCATTTATTGGCACCAAAGCAAAAACCACTGCATGCATTTCACAGTCAGTGTAATAATGTCCATTGAGCATTTATTTAGAATCGGCTCAAACTTGTCACAATAAACATTATTATCAAGCGATATTATGCCAGGGTAGTAGCATGCAATTAAAATGCTAAGGGTATTTTTGACAGTTTTTCAAAGACCTTACTTGAGATTTCAGCTTTGGCAGTTCTTAGAAAATCTCTCCACCATCGCACAAGAGTGGTGATCCTAGCTGCTTCCACTTCACTGTATTCAAAAGTGTTGGTGTCCATTTCAGAAGTAACAACATCTATAGTACCAGGTGCAAATGACACAGCAGCCCAGCAATCAGTAACAAAATCAAAGATAAGTCCAGTACACTTGTTGCTCACCTGACTGTGATTTAAGTGATACCCCTTATTTCTATCATTGACCTTGGGTTTTTCTGTGACTATGTTTATGGTTTTTAAAAATCTGTATATAAGGTTTGGCCTTGGTTTGTTTATTACTAAACATGTGCTATTCCATTTGTACTGCATTTGTCTGTGCTGGTTTGACCTGGACTGTCTGAATACATACCCTCTACTTCCCCAATGTGTTATTTGCAATATCTGTGTGTTCCCTACCATCACTTTTACTTTAATTATCATGCTTTTGTTGTGCTGTATAAATGTGTTGAGGTCTCAGGGAGAGCAGACACCCATATCTCATCACTCTTTGAACACAAAGATTGCATTATCATATGACTCTATATACACAAGTGATCTTTGTCATATCCGTCTGTATATTTAAAGTCTGATACTTAGAGGGAGCAATTGAATGTTTACATTTTAGGACCTGTCTCTCCCATTCCTCACTGGATTTTTGGCCACACAGGCAAGGATACATTTTGCCACCCCCTCCCCGATTACATACCATCCCACTGCCAGTTAAAGGGATATAAAACCCAAAATTTTATATCATGATTCAGATAGAGCATGACATTTTAATCAACTTTCTAATTAACTCCTATTATAAATTTTATTCATTCTCTTGGTATCTGTATTTGATAAGCAAGAATGTAAGCTTAGGAGCCAGCCCATTTGCTGCATTTAAAATCAGACAGTGGTAGTGCTGCATAGCAAATCAGACAGTGGCTGTGGTGCATAGCAAATCAAACAGTGGTAGTGCTGCATAAAAAATCAGACAGTGGTAGTGCTACATAACTAATCAAACAGTGGCAGTGCTGCATAGCAAATCAAACAGTGGTAGTGCTGCATAGCAAATCAGAAAGTGGTAGTGCTGCATAGCAAATCCAACAGTGTTTGTCCTGCATAACAAATCAGATAGTGGTAGTGTTGCATATCAAATCAGACAGTGGTATTGCTGCATAACAAATCAGACCAGTGATTGTGCTGCATAACAAATCAGACAGTGGTAGTGCTGCACAGCAAATCAAACAGTGGTACTGCTGCATAGCAAATCAAACAGTGGTTGTGATGCATAGCAAATCAGACAGTGGTAGTGTTGCATAGCAAATCAGACAGTGGTAGTGTTGCATAGCAAATCAGACAGTGGTAGTGTTGCATAGCAAATCAGACAGTGGTAGTGCTGTATAACAAATCACACAGTGGTAGTGCTGCATAGCAAATCAAACAGAAGTAGTGCTGCATAGCAAATTAGAAAGTGGTAGTGCTGCACAGCAAATCAGACAGTGGTAGTGCTACATAGCAAATCAAACAGTGGTAGTGCTGTATAACAAATAACACAGTGGTAGTGCTGCATAGCATATAAAACAGTGGTAGTGCTGCATACCAAACTAGAAAGTGGTAGTGTTGCATAGCAAATCAGACAGCGGTAGTGCTACAAAGCAAAACAAACAGTGATACTACATCTATTTCTACACATATATAATATAAACTCTGAAATGCTATTAACAGTGGCACACTGACCTCTTTTTCAACCCTGATGTACATGAAATCACAATAATTGCTTGATATGGTAAAATGAAATAATACAGGAAGTCTAATCCACCATCCTACCTCTCACTTCAGTTCCAGTCTGGCCATCTTGGTGGGTGTCACTTATGTGGCTCAAAATCATTTTCCCTGTGACAGTCAGTCATGAGGTTCCAGCATCCACCTCATGTTTCCCTCTCAGACTCAGCTCCACCACCTCCACGTCACTGACTGACTGTCTGTGCACGCACAGTCTCTTAGATAGGCGTTATGTAAGTGAGCTTCACACACGTTCTTCCCATGCCCATGCTGCCCACATACATAGCATAGCAAATTTAGCAAGTACGGTGTACCAATTATGTTGGAAGTTGCAGGCTCAGCTCAGTCAGTGTGCCATGCACACATAAATCATTTTTCACTCATGCTGCTTTGCCAATGCTGGCAGCCAGGCAGATCTGGTGCCCCCCTGCTGGGGGTGCCCTAAGGCAACAGCCTAGCATGCCTTACACAAGCACTGGCCCTGCTCACTGGAAGTGGAATCTCTTGTTTGCATAGCTTTTCTGTACTAATTAATGCAGTACTGAAGTTTTCAGTATAGGCTGTAGACTGAGCAAGCAAAAGAAACTATTTCAAATGACTAAATAAACACTACAGCAGGTAAAATTGATAATTGGGAACACCATTTTATTGTATACTGTCCCTTTACATTCTATTAAAATGTGATATTCTAGTTATATTCTTCTATCAAGCAAATGGTAATTATCTATCTTATTTTGAGTCAAAGGCAACACTGCCTTATCTTCTACTTTACTACTGATGTGTGCTCCTGTGGAACGTGTTGGAGGTATCAGTTTTTTCAATACTATAAATGTTAAGCAGTGTTACTGATACAACACATCTTTCTTTCTCTCTCCTTTTTTCCCACTGAAATAAAATTAGCCTGTCCAGTGAATGATGCCATATCATATAATTACATGCAACGTTTCCAACTCCTGAACAAAGAATGAAATATGTTAAATCTGTTTGTGGCATTTCTTAGATTAATTATCTCTCGATTGTTATGTCTTATTGGAAGAATGATGGCTACCCGGCAAAGGAAATAGATCCATAGATGCCATAGTAAATACATCTAGTTTTGTAAGTCATTATTGATATTGTTTGATTCAAGGTTTAAATTATGTAGCATGTAGCTGAATGGTAAAGGATTTCTTTCAGTTGTTCCCATGTGATAAGAATTATTGCTTGGCAATTTGTTCAAGTGCTAGCTTAATGACAATAAAATAATGGGTCAGTATTGTACAAAACTGCAACATTTAAATAACAAACAAAAAGCCCACAGGGTTTTTTTTAAAAAAAAACCAAAAAAACAACAAAATCATTATAACTCAGCAGATGTACTGTTCAAATATATTGTCACTGGGAACTTTACACATATTTCTTGAAAACTCCAACTTTTAAGAATATTATCTGTTTGTCTCTATCATCTATCTATCTATCTATCTATCTTTCTATCTATATACACTGGCATTCATTTTAGTCACTTAGACATTTCCTTATTTTTCAAGAAAACATACATAAAATGAGTTTGAATAAAAAATACAGGTATTCCTCACTTTACAGCGCTTCACTTTAAAGCGCTTCTCTAATACAGCGCTTTGTGGAGCTAAAGTTCAACCTCCAAGAATTTTGAAACAGTGCTGTAATCATCGTGAGATTGTGAGAAAAGTATCTGGCACCATTTTGTTATGCTTAGTTCACTCTGTTTACAGCATTACAGTGCAATCTGTGTCTCAGTGCTATAGTCTGGCAAATTGTACTACAGTAATTGTCACTATTTTACAGGTACAGTATTTATTGAATACTAATTGAATACTGTGCTGTGCTAGTAGTAAACTAAACATAGCACTATTGCACCCCTAATATTTGTTAGTTCAAACTTGTTTTCAAGTCTTTAAACACACTGGCAATTGAAAAGAAGGCTAAAACTGCCTTGTTTCACTTTAAGGCGGTTTTCACTTTACAGCGGGGCTCCGGTCCCTAACCCGCTGTATGAGCGGGGTATACCTGTATACACCTAGATTACGATTTTTGCGTTAGGAGGGGTGCGGTGCTAATGAGCAAATTATGCTCACTGCTCACTTGCAGAGAGCACTAGTATTACGGGTTTTTAGAAATCTGGCGTTAGCTGCAAAAAAGGTGAGCGAAGAGCAAAATTTAGCTCCACATCTCACCTCAATACCAGCGCTACTTACGGTAGCGGTGAGCTGGCTGAACGTGCTTGTGCACAATTTCCCCATAGGAATCAATGGGGGAGAGCCGGCTCAAAAAAAACCTAACACCTGCAAAAAAGCAGCGTTCAGCTCCTAACGCAGCCCCATTGATTCCTATGGGGAAATACTTTTTATGTCTACACCTAACAACCTAACATGAACCCCTAATCTTACACTTATTAACCCCTAATCTGCCGCCCCGACATCGCCGACACATGTATTATATTTATTAACCCCTAATCTGCCACTCCAGACACAACACCGCCACCTAGATTATACTTATGAACCCCTAATCTGCCACCCCCAACATCGCAGAACCCTACATTATATTTATTAACCCCTAATCTGCCACCAACAACGTCGCCACCACTATAAGTTATTAACCCCTAAACCTAAGTCTAACCCTAACCCCCACTAAATTAAATATAATTTAAATAAATCTAAATAAAATTAATACAATTCACTAAATTATTCCTATTTAAAACTAAATACTTACCTATAAAATAAACCCTAATCTAGCTACAATATAACTAATAGTTACATTGTAGCTATCTTAGGGTTTATTTTTATTTTACAGGCAACTTTGTATTTATTTTAACTAGGTACAATAGTTATTAAATAGTTAGTAACTATAAAATAAAGACAAATTTACCTGTAAAATAAAACATAACCTACATTACAATTACACATAACGCTACACTATAATTAAATTAATTCCCTAAACTAAATACAATGAATTACAATTTAAAAAAATTATCTAAAGTACGAAAAAAACAAACACTAAATTACAGAAAATAATAAAATAATTACAAGATTTTTAAACTAATAACACCTAATCTAATAGCCCTATTAAAATAAAAAAGCCCCCCCAAAATAAAAAAACCCTAGCCTAAACTAAACTACCAATAGCCCTTAAAAAGACCTATTTTGGGGCATTGCCCCAAAGTAATCAGCTCTTTTACCTGCAAAAAAAAAATATAATTCCCCCCAACATTAAAACCTACCACCCACACAACCAACCCTACTCTAAAACCCATCCAATCCCCCCTTAAAAAAACCTAACACTAACCCCTTGAAGATCACCCTACCATGAGAAGTCTTCATCCAACTGGGCAGAAGTGGTACTCCAGATGGCATCTTCTATCTTCATCCATCTGGAACAGAGCGGCTCCATTTTCAAGACATCCGACATGGAGCATCCTCTTCTTCCGATGACTAAAGACGAATGAAGGTTCCTTTAAGTGACATCATCCAAGATGGCGTCCATTCAATTCCGATTGGCTGATAGAATTCTATCAGCCAATCAGAATTAAGGTAGGAAAAATCCTATTGGCTGATGCAATCAGCCAATAGGATTGAAGTTCAATCCTATTGGCTGATCCAATCAGCCAATAGAATGTGAGCTCAATCCTATTGGCTGATTGGATCAGCCAATAGGATTGAACTTCAATCCTATTGGCTGATTGCATCAGCCAATAGGATTTTTCCTACCTTAATTCCGATTGACTGATAGAATTCTATCAGCCAATCGGAATTGAAGGGACGCCATCTTGGATGACATCACTTAAAGGGACCTTCATTCGTCTTTAGTCGTTGGAAGAAGAGGATGCTCCGCTTCGGATGTCTTGAAGATGGAGCCGTTCCACGCCGGATGGATGAAGATAGAATATGCCGTCTGGATGAAGACTTCTGCCCTTCTGGAGGACCTCTTCTGCCTGGCTTGGATGAAGACCGTATGGAGGACCAATTTTGCCCAGTTGGGTGAAGATGTCTCATGGTAGGGTGATCTTCAAGGGGTTAGTGTTAGGTTTTTTTAAGGGGGGAGTGGGTGGGTTTTAGGGTAGGGTTGGTTGTGTGGGTGGTGGATTTTAATGTTGGGGGGGATTGTATTTTTTTACAGTTAAAAGAGCTGATTACTTTGGGGCAATGCCCCGCAAAAGGCCCTTTTAAGGGCTATTTGTAATTTAGTGTAGGGTAGGGCTTTTTTTATTTTGGTGGGCTTTTTATTTTCTTAAGGGGATTAGTGTGTCAGGATAGGTAAAGTCCAGAGTAAGACCCAAATGCTAGAATGAGGGTAATAACACCCTAGAACAGTGAGTATATACCAGGACCTGACCCTGCGACAGCTACAGTATAAAATACTCCCAGAGATAGGCTGGAAGATGGCACAGCAGGATCAGGAGAAGAAACTTCGAGTAGATAGGGTTAATCAAGAGAGTTGTCAAGTAAGCAGTGTCCAGCAATGTGTAATTAGGCAGGTAGAGGATAACCAATAGATTAATCAAACAAGCAAATGTCCAGCAACGTGTAATCAGGCAGATAAGGGTTAACCAATAGAATAATCCAGCAAGCAAAGTCCAGCAACGTGTAATCAGGCAGGTAGTGGTTAAGCAAAAGAGTAATCCAACAAGCAATGTCCAGCAACGTGTAATCAGGCAGGTAGGGGTTCAGCAGAAGAGTAATCCAACAAGCAAAGTCCAGCAACGTGTAATCAGGCAGGTAGGGGTTAAGCAATAGAGTAATCCAACAAGCAAAGTCCAGCAACGTGTAATCAGGCAGGTAGGGGTTAAGCAATAGAGTAATCCAACAAGCAAAGTCCAGCAACGTGTAATCAGGCAGGTAGGGGTTAAGCAATAGAGTAATCCAACAAGCAATGTCCAGCAACGTGTAATCAGGCAGGTAGGGGTTAAGCAATAGAGTAATCCAACAAGCAATGACCAGCAACGTGTAATCAGGCAGGTAGGGGTTAAACAATAGAGTAAGCCAACAAGCAGTGTCCAGCAGCGTTTAATCAGACAGGCAGGGATAAGGCAATAGAGTTTTCAAACAAGCCAAGTCCAGCAACAAGGGATCAGTCAGATAGGGGTTCAGGATACAGAATAACGACAAGCACAGGTTCAGAAATATGAGAAATACTCACAAGCCAACAAGTGAAAACAAACAGGAACCGGAGGAGAGAAGACGCCGGAATAAGAAGCCATTCTGACATCAGAGGAGAGGGACGGCTTCAGTCAAGTTGCTAGGCAACAGAGTGTAGCGCAACAGCGCTGAAGAAATCCGGAAAGGAGAAGAGCGATCAGCTGAGCGATCGCGACAGTGCCCCCTCCTCAAGGACCCCTCCGAGGAACATGAGCAGGCTTCGAAGAATTCCAAACGTGGAACTGTTTGATCAGGGCAGAGGCGCGGATATGAGAAGCAGGTTCCCAGGAACGTTCAGTAATGGGGTAGCCCTTCCAATGAACCAAATAGTATAAACGGTTACCTCGTAATCTGGAATCAAGAATTTGACTGATCTCGAATTCTGAAGTACCATCCATAAGAAACGGAGAGGGAGCTTTCTTTTTGGTGGAAAACCGATTAGAGACTGCCGGTTTAAGAAGAGACACATGAAATACAGGATGAATCTTCAGGTTGTCTGGTAAAGCCACCTTGTAAGCAGTAGAACAAACCTTGGAAACAATTCTAAACGGTCCTATGTATTTAGGACCCAATTTAGCACAAGGCTGCTTAAGACGAATGAATCTGGTAGATATCCAAACTTTGTCTCCAGTGCGGAATGAAGGTGCCTTACGGCGTCTGCGGTCAGCAAATCGCTTATACTTTAGAGAAGAGAGGAGAAGAATTTCCCGAATCTTCTTCCAGTGTTTACAGAGATTCTTCACAGTTCGATCTGCTTCAGGAACACCAGAAACCCCAGAAGACATAGGAAAAGTTCTAGGCTTGAATCCATAAGCTGCCTTAAAGGGAGAAGTCTGTAAAGAAGAATTGAGACGAGAATTGTAAGCAAGTTCTGCCAAAGGAAGAAGTTGAGACCAATTGGAATGCTGATGATTAACATAGTGTCTGAGATAAGATTCAAGAGATTGGTTTACTCGTTCAGTTTGACCGTTGGATTGAGGATGATGGGCAGTAGATAGAGATATGGTAACTCCAAATTGTTTGCATAGAGATTTCCAGAATATTGAGACAAATTGAACTCCTCGATCAGAAACAATGTCTAAAGGAAAACCATGTAATCTGGTGATATGGAGTATAAACAGTTCAGCGAGTTTCCGGGCAGATGGTAGGCCAGTTAAAGGAACAAAATGAGCTGTTTTGGAAAATCTGTCTACCACAACCCATATGGTCTTGTTTCTGGCAGAATTAGGAAGATCAGTAATAAAGTCCATGGAAACATGAGAGCAGGGATAATATGGAACCGGTAGAGGTTGTAAGAGTCCAAAAGGTAAACCAGAAGACTGTTTATTAGATGTACAGGAATTACAGGCTGCAACATAATCCTTTACATCTTTGTTCATAGAAGGCCACCAGACATGTTGTTTGAGTCTCCATAATGTATTACGTACTCCAGGATGTCTTGATAAAATATTATCATGAGCCCAACGAAGAAGTTTAAGGCGGAATTCTGCAGGTACAAACAAGATTCCAGGAGGTATGTTATAGGAGGAAGGAATGGAGGCTTGAGCAGACTGTAATGCTTGAAAAGGAAAAGTAGACAACTGAGCTAGAACTTTAGCAGGCTGGAGAATGGGTTCAGAATCCAACAATGTAGAATCAGAAGTTTGAAATTGTCTGGATAAAGCATCCGCTTTACAGTTCTTAGAACCAGGTATATAAGAGAGGACAAAATTAAATCTGGAAAAGAACAGAGCCCACCGAGCTTGACGTGAATTGAGGCGTTTAGCAGTATGAAGATACAGAAGATTTTTATGATCCGTAAGAATAAGGAATGGCTGAACCGTGCCTTCAAGCAGATGTCTCCATTCTTCCAAGGCCATCTTAATCGCTAACAATTCTTTGTTACCGACGTCATAATTCAGTTCTGAAGTATTAAACTTCTTGGAGAAGAACCCCACAGGAAGGATTTTGCTAGTGACAGGATTTCTTTGAGAAAGCACAGCCCCGGCAGCGATCAGAGAAGCATCCACTTCAACGATGAATTGGAGACTCGGAACTGGATGGCAAAGAACGGGGGCCGAAGTAAATGCAGATTTCAGAGACTCAAAGGCCTGTAAGGCTTTATCAGACCAATGTTTGCAATCCTGACCCTTCTTAGTAAGAGCAGTAAGAGGTGCCGATATGTTAGCAAAGTCTTTTATAAATTTACGGTTGTAATTGGCAAACCCTGGAAACCTCTGAAGAGATTTTAGGGAAGTTGGTCTAGGCCAATCTATAATAGCCGACAGTTTGTCAGAATCCATCTCAAATCCAGACGGAGAAATGATGTAACCCAAAAAATGAATAGATTCTTGATGAAAAGAGCACTTTTCAAGCTTGGCAATTAGAGAATTTTCACGTAATCTCTGGAGTACTAGTTTAACGTGATGAACGTGATCCGGTAAAGTCGGAGAATAAATCAAAATATCATCAAGATAGATAATGACGAATTGATTAAGATAGTCTCTGAATATTTCATTAACAAAATGTTGAAAAACTGCAGGGGCATTGCATAACCCAAAAGGCATAACTAAATATTCATAATGTCAAAATCTTGTGTTGAAGGCTGTTTTCCACTCATCCCCTTTATGAATCCTGACCAAATTGTATGCCCCACGAAGATCAAATTTGGTAAAAATGGAAGCACCCTGGAGACGATCGAACAATTCAGGAATGAGAGGAAGGGGATTACAATTCTTGATTGTAATCTGATTAAGAGCACGATAGTCAATGCAAGGACGTAGACCTCCATCTTTCTTTTCAACAAAGAAAAAACCTGCTCCTACCGGAGAGGAAGAAGGGCGAATAAAACCTCGGGCCAAATTATCCTTGATGTAGTCTTCGAGAGAAACATTTTCTTGACAAGAAAGTGGGTATGTTTTACCCTTAGGAAGAGGTGCTCCAGGTAGTAAATCAATGGGACAATCAAAGTCCCGATGTGGAGGTAATATTTCAGCATCCTTCTTAGAAAAGACATCACAAAAAGAATGATATTGTACAGGCAAAGAATCAGGAATGTCCAAAACTGCCACGACTGTACTAGAAGGTTTGGGAGTATTCTGTAAACACTTTTGGAAACAAGAGGATCCCCAGGTAACAAGTTCCCCTTTTGACCAGGAGAAAACCGGATCATGAAGTTGTAGCCATGGAAGTCCCAAAATTAAAGGAAACTGAGGAGAAGAGATGATATCAAAACAGATGGTCTCCGAATGAAGTACTCCTACAGACATAAGAAGTGGTATAGTAGAATATTGAATGATTCCTGAACCTAAAGGTTGACCACTGACAGTTGTGACCTTAATTACTTGGATCTTGGAAAGCAAAGGAATCCGAAAGGAATTAACGAAATCCGAATCCATAAACATTCCAGCAGCTCCAGAATCAATGAGTGCTTGAGCCTGGAACTTGGTGTTGCCAAAACGGAAGGTGACTGGAACAAACAGCTTGGGATTGAGGGTAGGAAAAGCTTTTTGGCTTAACTCAGTCCCTCTTTCTGGAGTTAAGCCCTGGCTTTTACTGGACGGGTTGGACAATCTTTTAACATGTGTCCCTTAATACCACAATAAAGACATAGTCCAAGATTACGCCTTCTGAGACGTTCAGCTTCGGATAACTTAATTGCACCAACCTCCATGGGTTCACTAGATTCAGAGATAGAAGAATTCGGAGCAAGAAGGTTAGGTGAACGAGACAAAGGACGGAAATTGGATTTGATAAAGGATCTTCTGTTACGGTCACGTTCATGGAGACGCTCAGAGTAATGAGCATCTAACTTGATACATAAATTGATGAGTTTTTCTAGAGAATAAGGAAGATCCCTATAAACCAGTTAGTCTTTTAAACGATCGCAAAGACCTTTACGAAATGCTGCACGCAGGGCCCCATGATTCCACATAGTTTCAGCAGCTAAAGTCCGAAATTCTATAGCGTATTGTGCTACAGAAAGAGAACCCTGCCTTAAATCTAAAAGTCCTGCTTTGGCAGCTGCAGACCTTCCAGGTTTATCGAACACGGAAGAAAATATGGATACAAAAGTGTCAATATCATGAAGCAAAGGATCATCCTTTTCCAACAATGGAGAAACCCAAGCCAATGCTTTACCTTTCATAAGAGAAATCAAAAAGGTGATCTTGGAGGAAGAGGAAACAAACATCAGAGGATTATTTCTGAAGTGTAGGCGGCACTGATTAAGGAATCCTCGACAGTCATCCGGGTTGCCATCATATTTATCAGGTAGTGGAATTCTGGGTACTAACTGTTCAGCAGGATGTGGCGGATTATATGTAGGATTAGAACTGGCCGCAGGAACAACAGGAGTTACAGGGACTTGAGAAGGCGGAGAGAGGTTATGCAAAAGAGCAGTAATTTGATCCAATTTAGAGTCCAATGATTGCAGGTGTGCGGAGTGGGTGCCAAGCAGCTGTCCTTGTAGAGCCACAGCTCTGGATAACTCACCAGGGTCCATTTTATGGCCTGTTTGTAATGTCAGGATAGGTAAAGTCCAGAGTAAGACCCAAATGCTAGAATGAGGGTAATAACACCCTAGGACAGTGAGTATATACCAGTACTGACCCTGCGACAGCTACAGTATAAAATACTCACAGAGATAGGCTGGAAGATGGCACAGCAGGGTCAGGAGAAGAAACTTTGAGTAGATAGGGTTAATCAAGAGAGTTGTCAAGTAAGCAATGTCCAGCAATGTGTAATCAGGCAGGTATAGGATAACCAATAGATTAATCAAACAAGCAAATGTCCAGCAACGTGTAATCAGGCAGATAAGGGTTAACCAATAGAATAATCCAGCAAGCAAAGTCCAGCAACGTGTAATCAGGCAGGTAGGGGTTAAGCAGAAGAGTAATCCAACAAGCAAAGTCCAGCAACGTGTAATCAGGCAGGTAGGGGTTAAGCAATAGAGTAATCCAACAAGCAAAGTCCAGCAACGTGTAATCAGGCAGGTAGGGGTTAAGCAATAGAGTAATCCAACAAGCAAAGTCCAGCAACGTGTAATCAGTCAGGTAGGGGTTAAGCAATAGAGAAATCCAACAAGCAATGTCCAGCAACGTGTAATCAGGCAGGTAGGGGTTAAGCAATAGAGTAATCCAACAAGCAATGACCAGCAACGTTTAATCAGGCAGGTAAGGGTTAAACAATAGAGTAAGCCAACAAGCAGTGTCCAGCAGCATTTAATCAGACAGGCAGGGATAAGGCAATAGAGTTTTCAAACAAGCCAAGTCCAGCAACAAGGGATCAGTCAGATAGGGGTTCCGGATACAGAATAACGACAAGCACAGGTTCAGAAATATGAGAAATACTCACAAGCCAACAAGTGAAAACAAACAGGAACTGGAGGAGAGAAGACTCCGGAATAAGAAGCCATTCTGACGTCAGAGGAGAGGGACGGCTTCAGTCAAGTTGCTAGGCAACAGAGTGTAGCGCAACAGCGCTGAAGAAATCCGGAAAGGAGAAGAGCGATCAGCTGAGCGATCGCGACATAGTGTAGGTGTAATTAGTTTAAAAATCTTGTAATTATTTTATTATTTTCTGTAATTTAGTGTTTGTTTTTTTTCCGTACTTTAGATAATTTTTTTAAATTGTAATTAATTGTATTTAGTTTAGGGAATTAAATTATAGTGTAGTGTTAGGTGTAATTGTAATTTAGGTTAGGTTTTATTATACAGGTCAATTTGTCTTTGTTTTAACTAGGTAGTTATTAAATAGTTAATAGCTATTTAATAACTATTGTACCTAGTTAAAATAAATACAAAGTTGCCTCTAAAATAAAAATAAACCCTAAGAAAGCTACAATGTTTTAAGTTTTAGTTTTAAATAGGAATAATTTAGTGAATTGTATTAATTTTATTTAGATTTATTGTAATTATATTTAAGTTGGGAGGGGTTAGGGTTAGACTTAGATTTAGGGGTTAATCTCATTTAAAATAGTGGCGGTGATGTTGGGGACGGCAGATTAGGGGTTAATAATATTAAACTAGTGTTTGCGATGCGGGAGTGCGGCAGTTTAGGGGTTAAAATGTTTATTATATTGCGGCAATGTCCGGTTCGGCAGATTAGGGGTTAAAAAATTTATTTTAGTGTTTGCAATATGGCAGGGGCCTCGTTTTAGG
The DNA here is from genome assembly GCF_027579735.1 of Bombina bombina. NCBI lineage: Eukaryota > Metazoa > Chordata > Amphibia > Anura > Bombinatoridae > Bombina > Bombina bombina. The sequence goes on along the minus strand of NC_069504.1, from coordinate 935,937,370 downwards.
GGATAATATGTAGTTTATGGGTTTTAGTGTACTTTTTAGAACTTTAGTTAAGAGTTTTATGCTACGGCGTTGTAGTGTAAAACTCTTAACTACTGACTTTAAAATGTGGTACCAGGCTTGACAGAAGAGGGTGTACTGCTCACTTTTTGGCAGACTTGTAATACCGGCGCTATGCAAGTCCCACTGAAAAAAGAGGATACGTAATTGACGTAAGTGGATTTGCGGTATTTCTGAGTCTGGCCAAAAAAGTGAGCGGTACACCTGTACCTGCAAGACTCGTAATACCAGCGGGCATTAAAAAGCAGCGTTGGGACCTCTCAACGCTGCTTTTTAACCCTAACGCAAAACTCGTAATCTAGGTGTCTGTCATTGACAAGGTTAGAAATAATACATGTTAAGTGAAATAATAATTGTGTCCTTCAAACATTGCAAATAATCCTCCATGTTCTAAAGTGACAGCCTTGCAGACCTTTGTCATCTTATTTGTCTATTTGTTGAGGTATAATGATGTCGCGAATAGTTCGCCGGCGAATAGTTCCCGGCGAACATAGCATGTTCGCGTTCGCTGTGGACGGCGAACATATGCAATGTTCGGTCCGTCCCCTATTCTTTATCATTGAGTAAACTTTGACCCTGTACCTCACAGTCAGAAGACACATTACAGCCAATCAGCAGCAGACACTCTCTCCCAGACCCTCCCACCTCCTGGACAGCACCCATTTTAAATTAATTTGGAAGCTGCATTGTTAGTGAGAGGAGGGACAGTGTAGCTGCTGCTGATTTAATAGGGAAATCGATAGCTAGGCTAGTGTATTCAGTGCCCACTACAGTCCTGAAGGACTCATCTGATCTTTGATGTAAGGACAGCACCCCAAAAAGCCCTTTTTAAGGCTAGAACATCAATCTGCTTTTTTTTTTTTTTTCCTGTGTAATCTAATTGCAGTTGCCTGCCTGCCTGCCAGCGTGTGTGTCAGGCTCACAGCGTATACTGTGCCCACTTGCCCAGTGCCGCCACTCATATCTGGTGTAACAGTAGTGTACATTTAAAAAAAAAAACACTTTTTTGACTGTGAAATAATAGCAGACAGCTGCCAGTACCCAAGATGGCCGCCAATAAGGCAGATGGGGAGGGTTAAAGAGCTGTTTTGGGGGGGATCAGGGAGGTTGGGGGCTAAGGGGGGATGCTACACCACAGCATATGTAAATATGCTAAAAAAATAAACAAAAATTAAAAACCTTTTATTTTAGTACTGGCAGACTTTCTGCCAGTACTTAAGATGGCGGGGACAATTGTGGGGTGGGGAAGGGAAGGGAGCTGTTTGGGAGGGATCAGGGGGTCTGATGTGTCAGGTGGGAGGCTGATCTCTACACTAAAGCTAAAATTAACCCTGCAAGCTCCCTACAAACTACCTAATTAACCCCTTCACTGCTAGCCATAATACACATGTGATGCGCAGCAGCATTTAGCGGCCTTCTAATTACCAGAAAGCAACGCCAAAGTCATATATGTCTGCTATTTCTGAACAAAGGGGATCCCAGAGAAGCATTTACAACCATTTGTGCCATAATTGCACAAGCTGTTTGTAAATAATTTCAGTGAGAAACCTAAAATTGCGAAAAAATTTAAGTTTTTTTTAAATTTGATCTCATTTGGTGGCATTAAATATACCAAAATGGGCCTAGATCAATACTTTGGGTTGTCTACTACACTACACTTAAGCTAAAATTAACTCTACAAGCTCCCTAATTAACCCCTTCACTGCTGGGCATAAAGCACATGCGGTGCGCAGTGTCATTTAGCAGCCTTCTAATTACCAAAAAGCAACACCAAAGCCATATAAGTCTGCTATAATGGCATGTCTGGCACACAGTGTTGGGGCAAGGGTCCATCTGACCACTAATACCTGGTCTGCAAAGCATGGTCAGGGCAGGTATATCACCTACATTGCGCACTGTGAAGCGGGCGTAACCCTTACACTACCTGATCGATACAACATCATACCTGATGTTTTAAAGCACGTTATTCCAAACAATTTAGGAATGTTAGGTGATTTATGCCCGTTATGGATTAAAACCAGACTCTGCATCAACTATGTAATTTTCCATGGGAGTTTTGCCATGGATCCCCCTCCGGCATGCCACAGTCCAGGTGTTAGTCCCCTTGAAACAACTTTTCCATCACTATTGTGGCCAGAAAGAGTTTCTGTGGGTTTTACAATTCGCCTGCCTATTGAAGTCTATGGCGGTTCACCCGGTTCGCCGGTTCCCGAACAATTGTGGAAGTTCGCGTTCGCCATTTGCGAACCCAAATTTTTATGTTCGTGACATCACTATTGAGGTAATCTGAAGGGTTTTCATCCCATGCTTCCTGATGCGCCTCCCACAAGTTGGATTGGCTTAATGGGTCCCAAAGTACTTTAACAATAGCTCAATAAGGTTGAAATCTGGTAAGTGTGCTTAACACTCAATTAAAGACAGAGGGGTCAATTTATTAAATGCAGTGCGGACAACATACACTGGCGGGATTTAACATTGCACAAGCATTTCTTGTGAAATGTTTGTGCAATGCCACACCCTGCACATTTGCAGTCAATCGGCTGCTAGCAGGGGGGTCAATCATCCCGATCATATCAGACCTAAAGGTGGCGGACAAGTTAAGGAGCAGCAGTCTTAGGACCCCTGCGTCTTAACTTACATTTCCAGTGAGCCAGAAACTTTGTCGTAGAAAACAGCATCCACTGCTTGTTAAATATACCCCAGAATACCAGCTTACTGATTTTTTTTTTCTTTAAACTACTGACAACATTTTGCCCAAATTCAAAATCAAAATATTGTCATTTAGAGCATTTATTTGCAGAAAATTGCAACTGATTAAAATAACAAAGATGCAGTGTTTTCAGACTTTGAACAATGGGATGAAATTAAATCATATTAATTACAAAACCACAAAATACTGATGTTGTAACTTGGCAAGTTCAAAAATCAGTATTTGGCGGAATAACCCTGATTTTCAATCACAGATTTCATGTGTCTTGGCATGCTCTCCACCAGTCTTTCACATTGCTGTTGGGTGACTTTATGCCACTGCTGGCACAAAAATTGAAGCCACTTTGCTTTGTTTGATGACTTGTGACCATACATCTTCCTCTTTATCACATTCCAGAGGTTATCAATGGGGTTCAGGTTTGGAGATTGGGACGGCTGTGACAAGGTTTTGATCTGGTTGTCCTCAATTCATACCTTTATTGACCTGGCTGTGTGTCATGGAACATTGTGCTGCTAGAGTAAACAATCCTCAGAGTAGAAGAACAGAACACAGCAGAAGGAAACAGGTTTTTTTCCAGGATAACCTTGTACGTGGCTTGATTCATGCATCCTCAAAGATAAATCTGCTTAAAATTTGACTCGTAAGAGAAAATTACCTGGAATTGGGCAGATTTATTTTTGTAAAGGATGCATGAATCAAGCCACGTACAAGGTTGTCCTTGGAAAAAAAAAAACATATTCTGCTCTGACAATGTTCCCCAACTCTCCAGACCTGAACCCCATTGAAAATCTCTGGAATGTGATCAAGATGAAGATGGCTGGTCACAAGCCATCAAACAAAGAGTCTGCTTGAATTTTTGCATCAGGAGTGGCATAAAGTCACCCAACAGCAATGTGAAAGACTGGTGGAGTGCATGCCAAGATGCATGAAAGCTGTGATTGAAAATCAGGGTTATTCCATCAAATATTGATGTCTAAACATTAGTATAGTGTTATATAAAAATAAAAAGTTTTTTTCTTTGCATTACTCAAGGTCTGAAAACACTGCAAATTTTTTGGTTGTTTTCTGCAAATAAATGCTCTATATTACAATATTTTTATTTGGAATTTGTGTAAAATGTTGTCAGTAGTTTACTGGATAAAAGAAATGTTAATTACGGGGGGCGGAGCCAGCAGCCGATCTGACAAGACATGCAGGGACAGAGCTCTGCTCCTAAAAAAGTGTATTTAGGTCTTTTACATTAACTAAGAGCAACAAAACTGCTCACAAACCACCTCAGACAATTTGCGGGGTCGCCTGGAGTTGCCCCTTACTTTTTTGTGGGATATTTTGCGGTGCGAATTCAGGCCGACTGGGAGTACCAGAGCGTTTTGCAGGAAAGGCCGCGGCTGTGGCCTACATCGGCACTCGATTCTGGGCCTGATTTCCAAAAAGTTTCCCAACACCAGCAAACCCTCTGACTAACCCTCCGGACCAACATACACCCTATAGGAGAGGGTGAGGATTGATGGACAGTGTTTTCTTTCTTTATAGAAGTTGGGCAGACATATTACAGTCAGCAACATCCCACGTGGCAATATGTGAATAGAAAGCTGTTAGCCCCTGATATAAGTGTCACTCAATCTGTGCCTCTGTCAACAGTACAGCATACTATCTTCCCTGTACCATAGGCTAATGACACAAACCCACAAGGACTTTTATAGATCAACATATATCAATGCCCCACAAGTGTTTTCCCTGCGTGGATGTTCATTCAATAACATACAAAGCTGTAGATTCTGTCTCACTTGCAATAGCTGGATTGGTATTTACCGTGTTTCTCTCTTCATCTATGAACTAGAGATTAAAATTTGGATTGGTATTTACCGTAAATTACATATGGTCCTGATTCCTAAGCTGCTTTCCCTAGATAGTGGTGCTATGTAAATGTATCCTGAATGAAGATTGATAATAACAATTAACTCTCAAAACTGCATACTGTAGGTGTGGGCCCTACGCTATAAGTATACAATTCTTCTGGACAGCTAATAAAATCTTTAAGCAGGGCTACAAGGCCCTTATAGCTCCCACTATGTAAACCTGAAGGCAGTCTGGCGAAAGGGGGAAATAGTTAAGGGGGCCTGGTCCCTCTTCCCTTCTACTATGTCTTAAAACTTCTACACCTGATAACTATTTTACCCTGGGTTATGACTCACTTTTAAATGTATATACTGCATACAGTTTGAGCGAGAGGGAACCGCAAACAGTTATTTATCATGCCACTGGGCTCTAGACGAAAGACTGTAAACCAAGCTGAATATAAAAAGTCCATGTCTGATCACTTTAAGCCTAAATCCCAGGCAGACAGACAGCCAAGCTCAGAGTCTCTGAATATCCCTCCACACGCCAAAAGTGAACTGTTTGACCAGTATTCTCAGACAACAGGAGAACTTCCATCTACTATGGCATCTGAAATTGTCAACACAATCACCCAAAAAATTACTAACATGCAAAATCTCTCACTAAGACTTTTAAAAGTTCTATTGCAGATCTATGAAAAGACATAGGCACAATCAGCGAGAGAGTTGAGGCCCTGGAGCAAAAACAAGAGGATCAGGCGGTAGAACAGGCACATCTCTCTAACCATTCCCATGTAGTGGTTGATATGCTAGACACAGTGGAAGCAAAGATGGCTGACATTGAGGATCGCTCCCGCCGCAACAACCTCAGATTCCGAGGAATCTCAGAAGAAATCCCTGCTGCTGACTTAGAATCTTTCCTAGCCGAATTCTGCGGCCATCTCAAAGCACCACAACTACCTAATGAAAATTTGCTTGACAGAGTCCACAGGCTACCTAGAGGGAGAAATATTCCATCTGAAAAGCCCAGAGATGTGATAGCCCACTTCCATTTTTTCACATATAAAGAGCAGATTGCCAAAGCGATGTTTTCCAACCCTGCTTTACCCGAAAAATTCAGGGACATTCAAGTCTTTCCAGACCTCTCTCAGTTTACCATCAAAAAGAGAGCCACATTTAGAGAGGTTACTAAAATCCTTCAACAGCAGGGAATTAAATACAGATGGGGGTATCCAACAAAGCTCCTTATCCACAAAGATAACCACCTTTTGGCTGCTAACACCCCGGATAGAGCTCGTCAATATCTCAAAGACTGGGATTTACTCCACACACCAGGGCCTAGGGGTCACCCTCCGCTTTCAGGGGAGAAACCTTCTGCAACTCAACAGGCTGCTCACCTAAAGTCCCAGTCTACACTTATTAGACTTGCTTCTGAGTGGCAACCTCTACCACAGAGATCACCTACCCATAAGACACCATCTTTTGCCTTTAGTTTTCCTTCAGACCCTACTTCATCCTCTACGGCTGGTTTACTCCGGCCGGAGTCTCCTGTTCAAGATTCTGAATGACTGATTAACCCAGAACGATAAGTATCCTAGTTGGTGAAGGGGGGACTGTATCTTCTTTTGCTATGTTTTTGCTTGGATCAATGTTTCTTTTTCCCTGACAGGGTGGCTGGCAACTCCATAGACTGTTTCTCCCTGGTTGTAGAAAACCCCCTGATATTATTATTTGGGACCCTGTCCAGTTTCCCAACAGTCTATGGGCCATAAGGACTCCCCAGGACCTGAGGTCCATCAGGTTGTGGAGAGAGAGGGGTGGAGGGAATGATAGAGGGGAAAAGAAATGTATCGAGAAATGTAAAAGTTCCTTTTATTGTTGTTGTGATATGATGTATTTCATTCTCTGCTTTAAATACCAAGGTTTGAATTTAACTCAATGATTTTTTTTTCTCCCTCTCTCTCCTCCTCCCCCCCCCATTATTGAATTGTGGACCATACCTTTAAGCCTCCTCACAATATGCTGCATATATAGGATATGCTAATACCCCACAATTGACAAAGATTTTAATATCATGTATGACACTCCCAGAGAATACCCCTTCCCCATCCCTTCCCCCTTCCCCCCCCCTTTTTTTTTTTCTCTTCTATATTGTAATGCATTGATTTGTATATGTTTTTACTCCTATGCAGGTTCCAAAGTTATATGTTTTCTCTGTTTATCTTATTGTACACCATTTTGTAAGTGTTTATTCTGGTATTATGACTTTTTGGTCCATTTAGATATAGATCACGACCTACTCACTCCTCCCTAAAGCCCTTACCATTGGTGATTACCTACCCCAATAAACCTCCACATACATCAAGTTAGGTCCCACAGGTTGAGTCCCGCCATCATCATGGGTCCAAGCTTATTATTACATATGGACTGTCCCCCCTATACCCCTAATTTAACTAGTTAATTGTTTCTTGATTCTTAGTAATGTTTTTGTCAAGAAGTTTTAGAATTCATCTATGTTAAGTACCCCGTAGCTGCTGGCTACCATGACTATCTACTTAGAAACTTAAGTAACCCTACCCAACGGGTTCTCGCCCCCCCCCCCAGAATTGTAGTTTACATTGTAAACACGTGAACACAGATTCTAAATTTCTCCCTTATTTCCCTACATTATTAGCTAGAATCTAGACCTGATTTCATACTTGATTAGTACTCCATTGGCTGGTCCCTAACTCCTTGCAGGGGTCTAGCTCTTGGATAACACATCTTCCTCTGTATTTCAGTATCTTATCTCTCTGGCCCTATTTTTCCTTCTTACCCCTTTCTCTTCCCACCCTTTTTTCTTTTCTTTTCTTTCTCTCTTCCTCCCCTTCTACCCCTTCCCTTCCTGAACAGTGCAAAGCAGAAACGAGCCTACTATGGCGCTAACCTTCCTCACTTTGAATGTGAAGGGTCTGAACTCCCCTAACAAACGTAGTCTGTTGAGAAACTTTCTTAAATCTCGTAACCCGGATGTAGTCTATTTGCAAGAGACCCATTGGTCGACTGCCCATATGCCTACGCTCAAGTTCCCAGATTACTCTGAAATATTCCATTCTACCTATAAAGACAAAACGAGAGGCATTTCTATCCTGATTAACAAAAGCATTGCATTCCACTTGGTTCATGTGGAAAGAGACGTAGAGGGGCGTTTCCTTATCTTGATAGGGAAACTTAATGAACAATTGGTCACTCTAGCCAATGTATATAGCCCTAACCAAAGACAGGTTTCCTTCTTGAAAAGGACTCTTCTCTTAGTTGATAAATTGAAGCAAGGCACCCTGGTCCTAGGGGGCGATTTCAACCTGGTTTGGGATCCTCTCCTCTCCTTCCAACAAACGGATTGACCCCTATACCATATCGGTGGCCCCGAAGTTTCAACATTTGATTGCACAACATTCTCTTTTTGATGTATGGCTGGCACACCATCCTGAAGTGAAAGATTTCACATATTTCTCAGCCTCCCATAGATCCTACTCAAGGCTTGATTATTTTTTTGTTGATTCATGGACGCTGAACTCTATCAATGAGGCACGTATACACTATTGTACCTGGTCGGATCATGACGCCGTCACATTCCAGGTGTTTGGCCCGAGAACGACTATAGATAGGCCTTACTGGAGGTTCCATCGGTTCTTGTGGAAGGATACTTCCTTCCTACTGGGGCTCGAGGAGGAAATAACTAAGTTCCTGCAAGACAATCGAGAGGGGAAAACGTCCCATCAGATTAGATTTGCGGCCTTGAAAGCTTACCTACAACGTTTTTGTATTACTAAGGTGGCAGAATTACGTCGTACGAAGGGAGCTCCCTTGGGTAAGCTCCATTGTGATCTTCGGGTGGCCGAAACACTTAACAGACAAAACCCCACCCAGGCACTCTCTACTAAGGTACAGGGTCTGAGAAGTCAGATTAAGGAACTGGAACTACAGAGAATTCAAAAGGCTCTCTCGGTTTTCAAACAACTTCTATACCACAAAAGTAATAGGGCGGATTCACTTTTGGCTGGTAAATTGAGAAAGCGAACAGCCACAGCAAGAATACCTTACATCACACAAGATGGAAAGAGAGTCTATGCCCCAGCTGACATTGGATCAGCTTTTGCTTTGTTCTATGACAAACTATATAACATTTCCAAAAGCGAGCTCCCTCGATCGGCCACAACTACGGAAATTGGCGACTTCCTTAAGGAGCTCAGTCTCCCGACACTTTCGGAGGAAGATGGTGAATCATTCCTAACACCGTTCACTGACAGGGAAATTTCTTTACTCCTTAAAAACTTGAAAAACAACAAAGCCCCGGGCCGGATGGTTTCCCTGGAGCCTTCTATAAGAAATTTTCGAGATTATTGACCCTGGTGCTAGGTCAACTCTTTAACAAAATTAAGTCAGAGGGCCAAATATTAAGAGAAAACCTTGAAGCGTCAATAGTCGCTATTCCTAAACCGAATAAAGATGTGACGCTATGCAGTAGTTATCGCCCGATCTCGTTAATAAACGTTGACACCAAACTCTATTCAAAACTCCTGGCAGACAGGCTAGTTAACCTATTACCTTCCCTAATACAGTCGGACCAGGTCGGCTTTACTAAAGGCCGACAGGGGCCGGACAATACGAGGTGCCTAATTACGATTTTTTCAGATGCCCGAAGGAAGGGTACTCCACTGTTTGCCCTGTCCTTAGATGCCGAAAAGGCCTTCGACAGGGTACGGTGGGAATACCTATGGGAAGTCCTCAGAGTGTTCAACTTTCCTCCCCAAATCGTTGTAGCCATCAAGGCCCTCTACACTTCACCCCATGCTCGTATCAGGGGCCCAGGGTTCTGCTCACCGGTAAAAAACATCTCCAATGGCACCAGACAGGGGTGTCCCCTTTCCCCTTTAATTTTCTCCTTAGTGATGGAGCCCTTTGCTAAAGCAATACTTCTATCAGACGGAATTACTGGTGTTACATATCCGTCACGTGAAGAAAAGATTGCCCTCTTTGCGGATGACGTGACCCTTCTTTTGACTAACCCGGAGTCTTCGATCTCGAGGGTCTTTGACCTAATTGATAAATTTGGCCGATATAGCTATTACAAGTCTAATGTAGCTAAGACTGAAGCATACGCCATGAATATTCCCACAGAACGACTAAATGCACTGCGGGACAAATTCGACTTTCAGTGGTCTACAAATTACCTAACTTACTTAGGTGTAATGCTAAGTGACAACACAGACACCATGACCAAACTTAACTTTGATAAGTTGACGGCCGAAATTATATCCTTGGCGATATCATGGGACCATCGTGAGATTTCATGGCTAGGCCGTGTCGCCACGCTTAAGATGTCACTCCTCCCAAAGGCTTTATACATATTCCGCTGCCTTCCCTTAAATGTGCCTCATCGGATTCTTCAACAGATCCACAGAGTCTTCCTCAGATATGTGTGGGGACGCGGGATTCCTCGAATAGCATATAAAATCCTCCAGAGACCCTTTTCCAAGGGAGGTGTTGCGTTTCCAAACATATATCTCTATTATGAAGCAACGAGACTTACACATATCACCGCATGGGGAGTGGAGACGGATAGACCTGGCTGGTATTACTTGGAACAACTAGCTCTGCCAGTAGATCTAGACCTCCGAGATGCCATCTGGGTTCCCAAGCATGTGAACCTCTTAGCTAAGATCGATAATCCTATTGTCAGTCAATCTTTACGTATCTGGTACGAGCTTCGCCACAGACAGGGTGTTTCACCCTACTCTTCTCCTATTCAGAGCTTGAGGGGTTTACTCTGGAACTCACTGGAGATTCATTTTGATTTCTGGAAAAGTAAAGACATCACGAAGGTTTCTGATCTGTATCACTCGGGCACCCTTACGATGGCTTCACAACTAGCGGAGCCCGGGGGAGACAACCCCCTATGGTTCCGCTTCGAGAGCTTCAGAGTGCTCAGTGTGGTCAGGGCTAGGAGATTCCCCACGACTGCTCTCAGAGGGAAGACAGGATGGGAGTCTAGGTGGTGTACGGGAGCACTGAGATCCCGTCCCATTTCGTTTCATTATACCACACTTCTAAATGACTGTACACCAGGTGTGCCATGGCAGATACGTGCTTGGTGTCGTGAGCTTAACATCTCTATTCCTGAGGAAGATCTTGCCTATGCAATTAATCTCACTAAAAAGACGCTTCACTGCGTCACAGTCTTTGAGACATATATGAAAGGGGTGTTGAAGTGGTATAGAGTCCCAACTCGACTGGCGGCGATGTTCCCGTCCTCTACCAGAGAGTGCTGGAGACAGTGCAATGGTGAGGGCTCTGACATCCATGTCTGGTGGAGCTGTCCGAAGATCACCTCCCTATGGAATGAGGTTGAATTATTGTTCAGCTCCATGAATCTCGATGTCCATCTGACGCCTGGGATGGCCTTGCTCCATATTCTTCCGAGGTCTTTCTCCTTGAATACCAAGAAGTTCCTAATTTACGTCCTGGCAGCGACTAAACTGTGCATAGCTCGGGCTTGGAAACAAACAGAGCCTCCAAATCTAAATGAGATCTGTGATGTGATAAATAATTTCGCTACGATGGAGAGATATGTCGCCGGCGAAAATGGTACCCTGGACTCTTACTGGGAGACATGGTCTGACTGGTTTGAACTCCGATGAGTGAGATCCTTCAGTAGCGCGATCTACCCCTGAAATAAGAGGAGAGAGTTCATGCTGTCTCCTCCCTCGCTCCGTTCCCTTTCCTTCTTCCCCTCCCCCCCCCTTTTTTTTTTTCTTCTCTCTCTCTATCTCTCTTTCTCTTCCTCTGCCTCCTTCTTTCTTCTTTGTATCTCTTTCTTTACTCCCTATCTGGGGGGATGTGTATAATCCCTATTTATTCAGTTGTCTGACAAATTTGTACGTGGGCCCTGTTGGCTCACTTTCTATTTACCCCTCTTCTAGGGCCAAATAATGCCCGATACCTGTTTTTTTTTCTTTGTTTCAATATTGACTACTATGAGAATGTACACTTATGACACACCTATTTTAATATTTCTGATTATTCCAATAGGTGCAATGTATACTTCTGTAAACCAAACATACTGTTATACTATGTTATATGATATGTTCTGATGTAATGCTACTCTAATATTACTGTACGGTGCATTTCTATTTAATAAAGAAAAAAATTATTTAAAAAAAAATAAAAAAATTTGAAAGTCAGTTTTACTTATTTGATGTTACCATAATAATAATAAAAAACGTTCCTATTTGAGAGTTACATGAACATTTTACCAGATGCCGTATGTATATTAGGTTATACTAAAAATATTGAAATGCTAGTTTGATTTAACATGCTGTTTTTTTTTTATTTTAAAAAAAGAAATGATAATTACATTCAAACACATACATATAAATAGTAAAACTAGAAAAACTTGTAATTTTGCAGTGGTCTCATTTGTTTTCGAGAGTTGAATATATATAATTTCTGAAATACAAGAAATAAAATTAAATGTTATTATTTTCAAATGCATTAAGTCCTATTAGCATTTACAGAACACTGTTTTCCCAAAAGGGACCTAATGTAAATTAAAACATTTGAAACTATTTAACATTTTATAGTGTTTTCTGTGTCTTGTAAGATCAATATGGTTCATGTTAGAAGCTTAGAAAAGCCTGCTAGATGGATATACCACAGTTAGGTTTTTTAAGACATTTTTCTTACATTTTCTGCCCTCTTAAAAATATTTTAAAGTTCTACAGTTGTAAGAGGTTTAAAAATGCTGTTGATTTTGTATGTACTTTTAATTTGCTGGTTATTTGTGAACTACAAAAAAAAATAAATGTATTCTTACCTAATAAATTATTTTATTTCGGAATAATGATGGTCCATAGTCCTCCATAACATATGGGATATATTTCCCCTCACTAGGAGGAGGTCAAGAACCAATAACAGAGCTTAAAATCCCTCCCAAAGCAGGGTCTATAAAGGTGTCATTAGAACTGTTGCACAAAAATTAAAACGGTCAGGGTCTGTGGACCATCATCATTCTGTAAGAAAATAATTTATTAGGTAAGCATATTTTTCTGTTTTCTTTCATAAAGTGATGATAGTCCACAGTCCTCCATAACATATGGGATTAATACCCAAGCCGATGGTCTAAGTTATGGAAAGGGTGGGACAATTTTTACTGGCAGTGACACTGTGACCTGAAGGACTTTCCTGCCAAAAGCTGCTTGTGAAAAAGCAAAGCCTCAAAGCGATAAAATCTGAAAAAATATGCAGAGAAGACATGCTGCAGCTTTGTAAATTAGCTCCAAAGAAGCATGATTAAAAAAAAACAAAAAAAAAACAACATGATGTTTCAACTGCTCTTAAAGGGCCATAATACCCAAATGTTTAAACACTTGAAAGTGATGCAGCATAGCTGTAAAAAGCTGATTAGAAAATATAACCTGAACATCTCTATGTAAAAAAGAAAGATATTTTACCACAAAAGTTCCTCAGTAGCCACCTCCCATTGTAAAGGATTTCTAAGCAGCATTTTAGTGTGTCTGTCCTGGGACATCTGAAGGGATGAGCATCGTGCACTCTCATATTATTTCACCAATCAGGTAAAGGAAGCTTACTATGAAATCTCATGAGAGTTAAGTCAAATCTCATGAGATCACAGTAAGAGTTCATGACCTCAGCACTGCTGATGCTGATTGGCTGCTGTTCAATTTTTTTTTTAATTTTTTTACCTGCAGCTGGGAGCTGCTGAGTATAATTTTTTACACAGAACTTACTCTGCTGAGCTGAGGAAATTGTGAGGTAAAATATCTTCCTTTTTTACATAGAGATGCTCAGGTGATATTTTCCTGTCAGCTTTTTACAGTTATACTACATCAGTTTCAAGTGATTTAGCATATGAGTATTATGTCCCTTTAAGAAGAACTGTAATAGGATTAGTAGGTGACTATCCTGCCACAAAAAGAAACAATGGAGGATCCAACATCCAATATTAGGTAAAAATAATGTATCTTTTATTCAAAAATCATTAAAATCTTTACCCAAAGTGAAGCAGGGTAAGAAAAAACATGGTCTTACGCATTTCAGCCATATTGGCAATAATCATAGACCTATCTCCCTTGTCTCAGGAGCGTGTTTTTATAGGGCAAGTCTCCCGCCTTATCAATTAAAGCAATAAAATTAAATACATCACCATTTCACTGCCAGATTGAGTGTTTATAGATTGAAAAACAAATCACATCTACCTTTATTTACAAAATACCAAACTATGTTGATCCCTGTATCAGCTCTGAATATAATTAGTGTTTTAAAGGTAAGATTATATTTTTAATATTGTTCATATACACTAAATGTATCATATAATACAGTGAGGAAAACAATTATTTGATCTCCTACTGATTTTGTACGTTGGCCCACTGACACATAAATAATCAGTCTATAATTGTAATGGTATGTTTATTTGAACAGTGAGAGACAGAATTACAACAACAAAAATCTAGAAAAATGCATTTAAAAAAGTTATAAATTGATTTGCATTTTAATGAGTGAACTAAGTAGTTTATCCCCTATCAATCAGCAAGATGTCTGGCTCCCATGTGTCTGTTATACAGGTAATTATAATGCTTGTCCAGTAGTCTTCTTATCCCGGCATCAAGTGGAAGGATAAGGAAATATCCCAAAACAATAGAACAGATAAATAAATGAGGTAAGCAGTACTCACAGTAGAGAGGGTCATCCTTCATAGCACTACAGTGGATAACTGGAGAATAGTAAGTAGAATTCGGCAACAACAAAGCAATCCAGAGTACCAGCATTACAGGGGTAAAACAGTAAAGAGGTCAGAGACAAGCAAAATTCAGCAACAATAAGGCAATCTGCAGTTCAGGGGTTAATCAGTAGAATGGTCTGAGGCAGGCAGAGTTCAGCAACAATAAGACAATCAGCCTCTCCTCCATGGCCGAAACCAAAAAGCTGTCCAAGGATGTCAGGGACAAGATTGCAGACGTACACAAGGCTGAAATGGGCTACAAGACCATCACCAAGCAGCTTGGTGAGGTGTCAAAAGTTGGTGTGATTATTCACAAATTGAAGAAACACAAGATAACTGTCAATCGCCCTCGATCTGGGGCTCCATGCAAGATCTCACCTTGTGGAGTTTCAATGATCATGAGAATGGTAAGGAATTAGCCAAGAACTACACAGGAGGATCTTGTCAATGATCTCAATGCAGCTGGGACCATAGTCACCAAGAAAACAATTGGTGACAGACTATGCCATGAAAAACTGCAATCCTGCAGTGCCTGCAAGGTCCCCCTGCTCAAGAAAGCACATGTACAGGCCCATCTGAAGTTTGCCAGTGGACTTCTGAATGATTCAGAGGAGAACTGGGTGAAAGTGTTGTGGTCAGATGAGACCAAAATCAAGCTCTTTGCATCAACTCACCTCGCCGTGTTTGGAGGAGGAGGAATGCTGCCTTTGACCCAAGAACACCATCCCCACCGTCAAACATGGAGGTGGAAGCATTATGCTTTGGGGGTGTTTTTCTGCTAAAGGGACAGGACAACTTAAGCACATTAAAGGGACGATGGACGGGGCCATGTACCATCAAATATTGGGTGAGAACCTCCTTCCTTAAGCCAGGGCATTGAAAATGGGTCATGGATGGATATTTCAGCATGATAATGACCCAAAACACATGGCCAAGGAAACAAATGAGTGGCTCAATGTATTGCCTAATAAAATGCATTCCTTAATACATATACTAAAAGCAATAATTGAACTATTTGCTTTTCTTAATAGGTATAATAGTTTATTCACAAAAGAAAAGAACAATCTTAAACAATAATGTATAATAAAAACGTGCCTATATAAAAGTAATATAAATCACTACATCACCAGATATTGCATCATGTTCCACTTTGGCTGGGGATTCCTGTCAACTTCAGCCTGAACGATATAGAGGATCTGGGAGTTTCAATATTATTTCCAAGTGGTACGTCTCTGTCCTTGGAATGAGAAGTCCAAATAAAAGAAAGTCCCAGCGCCTCTATACAGTTGTGCTCATAAGTTTACATACCCTGGCAGAATTTATGATTTCTTGGCCATTTTTCAGAGAATATGAATGATAACACAAAAACTTTTCTTTCACTCATGGTTAGTGTTTGGATGAAACCATTTATTATCAATCAACTGTGTTTACTCTTTTTAAATCATAATGACAACATAAACTACCCAAATGACCCTGATCAAAGGTTTACATACCTTGGTGACTTTGGCCTGATAACATGCACACAAGTTGACACAAAGTTGATTGATAATAAATGAATTCAGCCGAACACTAACCATGAGTGAAAGAAAAGTTTTTGTGTTATCATTCATATTCTCTGAAAAATTGCCAAGAAATCATAAATTCTGCCAGGGTATGTAAACTTATGAGCACAACTGTAGATACTGTTAATTAGTTATGAAACTGCCTATGTGTCTCTTATAAACTTGTCCAGATGTATCCACTCCAACAAATGTCTCAACCACGGATGAGTCATTTGTTCTTTTAGTATACATGTTGTTTTGTTCAGCATTTATTCTTTTCCAACAAAAGCTTTATTGAATGAACAGACATAATGTTACATTTACATTCATATTGTCATGTGTCAATGCAAATGATACATAATATGCAATACATTGATAACAAGGAATGAATTTCTCAAATGCTACATAGATACAACATAACCACAAAATATCTGATCATTGTTATCATTGTAATCAAAACAAGTTATATATAAGCTTAAAGTCTATGCCATGTCAGGATATCTTTATTCTATATAGATTCATATAGGCCAAGAAGACTGGTTCACATTCATCATACGCTATGTGGCCTGCCATATCACATATGTATCACACTCAAGAAGAAGCACATTAAGGTCCTGGAGTAGCCTAGCCAGTCACCAGACCTTAATCCCATAGAAAATCTGTAGAGGGAGCTGATGGTTGGAGTTGCCATATGTCAGCCTTGAAACCTAATGACTTGGAGAGGATCTGCAAACCTGGTGGCTAACTACAACAAACGTCTGACCTCTGCTATTGCCAACAAGTGTTTTGCCACCAAGTACTAAGTCATGTTTTGCAAAGGGGTCAAATACTTATTTCACTCATTAAAATTCAAATCAATTTATAACTTTTTTAAAATACGTTTTTCTGGATTTTATATTGTTATTCTGTCTCTCACTGTTCAAATAAAACTACCATTAAAATTATAGACTGATCCTTTCTTTGTCAGTGGTCAAACGTACAAGATCAGCAGGGGATTAAATATTGTTTCCCTCACTGTATATGTATGTTAAGCAAAAAACTACTTCCAGTGGTTCATAATATAAAATTGTGAGTTTAAGCTCCCTGGTACCAGAGTTTTCAATTTGTGCATCCAGTAAACTTCCTGTCTTTCTAGGATATTATGTTTACTGCCACCCCTACCTGGTATATGTATAGCTTTAATTGCATTCCATTTAAAATTTGCCACATTTTTGTTGTATTTTTCTATAAAATGTTGAAACAGAGCTGAAAGGTTTACATCATTGCTTATAAATCCTAAGTGTTCTCGGATTCTAGTTCAGACATCCCTAGTGGTAAGCCCGACTAATTGCTTTAACATTCAATTAGATAGATAACATTCAATTAGATAGAGCCTGAACCACTCCACTACAACTGCCCTCCTAAAAGTTTGCAATGACATCCAAACTTGCATGGAACAAGGATACCTAATTGGTATTTTCCTTGATTTTGCAAAGGCCTTTGACACAGTATACCATGATATACTACTGCTCAAACAAAAAAACTCAGGTATTGGTGATCGTCCACTAACCTGGTTTCGATCATATGTATTGGATCGATCACGATATGTCTCCATTTCTGACAGCAACTCCCTCCCTCTCATGTGTGGTGTTCTCCATGGTTCAATTCTCGGCCCCCTACTATTCACATTATTTATAAATGATCTGCCAAATGTCTGCAAATCCTCAACTGTACACATGTACGCAGATGACATGGTAATCTATGCAAGCAAATCCGATCTGCCGCAGCTTCAGGCAGTGCCCCAAGACCAGTTCACAGAGGTAGAAAAGTGGATCTCAAAAAACAAACTCCTCCTAAACACTGACAAAACTGTCACAATGATCTTTGGAATGGTACCTAAATTACACAAACTACAAAATGTCCATCTATGCATCAAAACAAAATCGAATTGCACACTGACTGCAGTACACTCTTTCAAATACTTGGGTATGTTGTTAGACCCCAATCTATCTTTTGGCCTCCACATAGAAAAACTTGCATCTAAACTCTATCCAAAGCTAGGTGCCCTGTACACAAACAAATCCTTCCTAAGCCCTACAGTAAAGGAAAAGATTTTATAGCAAATGCTGATGCCAATCATTAATTATGAGGATATAGCATATGCACCTGCACCACAAACTCACCTTAATAAACTTAATGCATTGTATTATTTGTTCTGCCACTTTATGCTACAATGTAACTACAGGACCGACCATTGTGACATGCTAAAAGAACTAAACTGGCTGTTGCTGGAATCCAGACGCACCCTCCATCTTTCCAGCCATGTGTTTAAGAGCTTTTCTGGGAAGCTCCCACCCTACTTGAGCAGAATGCTCTCCCCGGCTGTTCCCACCTCCTATAACCTCTGATCCAGTACCAGCACATTATTTAGTTTCCCTCAATACAAAAAGAAAGCAGCTCAATCCTCCTTTTCCTACAGAGCACCACAATTATGGAACTACCTCCCGCACACTTTCAAACCTTCCCCAAGCCTGAAATCCTTTAAGAGATCCCTCTCTACATATCTCAAAACAGAATGCACCTGTCATGGTTGATTGTATATTTCCTACCTGTTCTATGTTACATTTTTCATATATTATGCATTAATATTGTTTTTGTATTTTATTGTACCCTATTGTATCAATGCAATGTTTTGTGGACCCAGGATATACTTGGAAACAATAGAAATCTCAATTTATCCTTCCTGGTAAAATATTTTATAAATAAATAAATATGTTTTTGAACAATTTACACAGTCTTGCGTAGTGAAATTTTTCCCAGTAACGTGACAAAAAATTACTTCCTTGTTTCAAATGAGGACAAGTCTTACATTGTGCCAATCCACATCTATAGGTACCTGTTACCTCCAACCATGAACTTTGTACTCCAAATTTTGGCAACATGCTTGGAGACAACATATTTCCCAAACTCAGGTTTTTCAAATAGACAAAATCACACCCTTGCCCAATAATATTTTTAAGTGTTTCATCACCATACAAATAAGAAAATATTTGACTTTCCTATCCCGCCTGTAAGAAAACCTTGTGACTCACTTTTTTGAGCCAAGAGGCCCATGCTACCTTGGTAGATTTCTGTCCCTTACGAGTCCCACAGTAAAGCACACAAACTAGAAGTTTGTTTTGAATCTGTAGTAGCATGGAGATAGAACTTATAAAAGATTACTACTCCAATATTAAGTAATAGCCACTACTTAGAGTTAGGATCTGAACACAATGAAGGAATAACCATTTCTTGATTGGAATTTTCCTTAGAGACTATCTTAGAAGTAAAATCATATTTATAAAGTAACAAAGTTTTGGAAGTGGCGCCAATCAAGGCTCTCTGACTATTAGAAATATAAAATGTAGCTTACTAAGACTTTGGTATATAAATAAAGACTTCGGTATATAGATAAAGCAAATTGCTACAGCTGTAAGTTAACAAAATATAAAATACAATTTATTGATATAATGGAAAGTCGCAATCATACAAGAAATAAAAAGGAATAAAATAAAATAAAACTTCAATCTGTCACTTTATAAGGACACCGGTGTCTAAATATAAAACTTCATTAATAAAATGCATTGGAATGTACAGTTGACCAGATCAATAAAAAGTACAATTGACTAGATCAATAACAATAACCAAATCAATCCTTAGAGTTAGGTAATCCTTAAAGTTAGGTAGAAAAGGTTGAGCTGCAGGCAACCAGTTTATAACTACAATGCACGCTGAAAGTTCCTTTCAATCAAGACAGCATCAGGTTGCTCTCAAACATGCAGGTAAAAAGTTCAGTGTTAGATGTAGTTTTCAAATTTAGCGGTTATTTAGACAGCTGTTTTTATTTAGCTGTTTTTATTTCTCTTTCACTCTGCCTCTTCAGCACGCCCTCCTCACAATTCACTCCTACCCGGAATTCCGGTGTGGGTTTTTAGCAAGCTACGGCTGGCAGTTGTGTCTCTTTAAGAATTAGGTTGTATTGCTGTTTGCTTTATTTAAGTGTGCACACTTACAGTTTCCCGGTCTTCACTCCTACCGTCTGCTCAGCGGTGTATTGTAATGTTTCCTCTTGTGCTGGCTTGACGGTCCTGGGATCCTCACAGTCTCTGTGTCTTCTCCAAATGTACTAGGATGCTGGTGTGGTCTCGTTTCAACGCGTTTCAGCTCACCAGGGAGCCTTTGTCAAGAATACCTTCCACCAGCTGTGTTGCCTTATTTATACTCTTTTCTTTTGTTAACCCTTTCTTGGTATTTAGTTGTTTCTTCATCCTACTGTTTGTATTTTAATATTTATATAAAATAAGAAGTCCATCTCTTGTCATTTCCCTGTTCAATGGTCATAAGATTTCACTATGCAATTATTAAAAATAAAATTTATATATATATATATATGTATTGAAATTTCACAGATTGTATCTAAGCGCTGTTAGAGGGAAACATTGGTTATACTGTAAAAACAAACTTGTCGCCTAGCAATTCACTTTATAACATATCCGAATCTTATCGAGCAGTTAAAAAAAAATTTTCGTAAAAAAAAGATTATATATAGGGGTTTAAAGTTAATTCACATTTTGTAAAACTCATTTAGAAAATTATTATTCAAAGAGTGGCTGAGCAGACGGTAGGAGTGAAGACCGGAAAACTGTAAGTGTGCACACTTAAATAAAGCAAACAGCAATACAACCTAATTCTTAAAGAGACACAACTGCCAGCCGTAGCTTGCTAAAAACCCACACCGGAATTCCGGGTAGGAGTGAATTGTGAGGAGGGCGTGCTGAAGAGGCAGAGTGAAAGAGAAATAAAAACAGCTAAATAAAAACAGCTGTCTAAATAACCGCTAAATTTGAAAACTACATCTAACACTGAACTTTTTACCTGCATGTTTGAGAGCAACCTGATGCTGTCTTGATTGAAAGGAACTTTCAGCGTGCATTGTAGTTATAAACTGGTTGCCTGCAGCTCAACCTTTTCTACCTAACTTTAAGGATTACCTAACTCTAAGGATTGATTTGGTTATTGTTATTGATCTAGTCAATTGTACTTTTTATTGATCTGGTCAACTGTACATTCCAATGCATTTTATTAATGAAGTTTTATATTTAGACACCGGTGTCCTTATAAAGTGACAGATTGAAGTTTTATTTTATTTTATTCCTTTTTATTTCTTGTATGATTGCGACTTTCCATTATATCAATAAATTGTATTTTATATTTTGTTAACTTACAGCTGTAGCAATTTGCTTTATCTATATACCGAAGTCTTTATTTATATACCAAAGTCTTAGTAAGCTACATTTTATATTTCTAATAGTCAGAGAGCCTTGATTGGCGCCACTTCCAAAACTTTGTTACTTTTTAGATACCCTAATCGATTGCTCAGGTGGTGAACGAAGCAATCAGGAGGTTGGCAAATCTGACATACACTTATATACAGCTTGCACACTCTTTACTTGTAATCGTCTTACTTTTTTCACCAGTGTAAGCCGTATATAAGAGAATTTAGGACTAGTCTTCAGATTAGATTAAGACACATTGTGTTTTTTTGAATAAGGTGGACGTTAGGACTATTTGACATATTCGGTCTGAGTAACCCAGAACCAGACCCTATAATTTAATATAAGCTCAATTAGGGAGTTAACCTAAAATCTAAAATCTACTCTTCAGTACATTTAAGATGGATATATTTAAACTAAGAGAGACACTGCTATCAGCAATAGATGTCTCTTTGGAAAATAATGAACATTTGCAAAGTACCCCGCTTTTAAACTCCGCAATAGACGTTAGCACCACTTTAAACACACTTGAAGATTTACTCACTAAGGAATTAAAAATAAAAACGGAACTAAAGTTTATGGAAAAATATATAGAAGTAGGAATGATACCTAGGGGATTACGTTTAAAAAAAGACTGCACATTCGAATTAAAAACAGATTAACAAATTGAATGGTTTGAGGTATTAGAGAAGGCCTCAGCTGACCTAATTAAAATTATTATTAAAGCAAGAAATATTGCACTTAGAGAAATAAATGAAGAGCTGACCAGATCCAAAGTGATTTTTGATACAAAGAAAAAGGATACTAAATGCCTTGAAAAGGAGGGTGAAATTATAAAAAGACTAGGAGACCTAAATACAGACCTCTTAAATAATAAATGGAAAAAGTTCAACAGGGACAAAGATGATTATAGAACAGAAGAAATAAGTGAAGAACAGGGAAAAGAAATACAGAATGTGGTTACGAAAAAGAATACACTATTCAGTAAAAGAAAGGAGAATAAATTACAGAATAGACAAGGTAACCAACAGATATCAGAAAAAGATAAAATAGAACATAACCAGGGAGTTCTAAAAAATACTTATTATTCAAATAGTAATAGAGGAACTACCAACTTTGAAAAAAGGGAGATTAGACAATATGAAGAAAAGTTTGGTGACAGACAACAGAAAGAGGAGAATAGGGAATGGCCTCATATGGGGAGGAATAGCTTTAGGAATCAGAGGAGCTACAGGGACCCCCAGGGTTATACTGATAACAATCAATATTATTCTTATCATAGAAATTCTGATCAAAACTATTTTAATCAATCCAGGAGAGATCATAGAAGAATAAAAACTGATTATCAGAGAAGAGCAGATTCTGACTATCGAAGGGAGGATAATAGACCTTATAGAAATTTTAATGAAGAGAGGCAATATGAGCGAGGTTGGTACAACAGGGGTAGAGAAAGACTGGATTCAAATAGAAGAGGTGGTAGAGAAAGACTGGATTCAAATAGAAGAGGTGAACAAACACAACAAAATTGGAGGGTTCCGGTTCATAATAGATTCAATATATTGAAAACTGCAGACCAATCACCTCCTAGGGCTAGTACATCCGCTGATTTTTTAGGATTAGGCCAGAACAGAAATCACGAACCACCAAAAGGGAAAAGACGAAGAGAGGGAGAAGAGGGGGTAGAGGAGAGAGAGATTCGATGATTATTGACAAAGTAAATGATCAAATTGCAGAGGCTAAACCCACTAATATAGAGAGTAATGGCATCTTCAACCTCAGCAATCTAGAACTAACTAGGACACAGGAAAATGTTTTAAAAAAGGGACTATCCTTTGCCCCAACTTCGGTAATGAATAAATTCGAACACTTTATAAATATTAACCAATTTGTAAGGAAATTGACTCTTAAAAAACACTTTATGAAAAATCCAATTATAGACAACAATACAGGTGAAAAAAGAGAATTTATTCATACGAATTTTAGACCAAAATCACAGTTTTTTCCAACACAAGAAAAAGGAAATTATATTGAGTCTTTCGAAAAATTGGTAAAGCAAGAATTAGAGGAAATTGATACTAAACAAACTAGGAACCTGAAATGGAACTTAAGTTTGAAAGAAAAGGCAGTCTTGAAAGAACTACAGTCTAGAGATGATATAGTCATAAAGCAGGCGGACAAAGGAGGGGGCCTGGTAATTATGAATAGCACCAATTATAAAACCGAGGCCTATAGATTGCTGAATGATACATCTACGTATAAAAAGCTCCTGAGTGATCCAGGCGATATGTATCACTGCAAATTGAAAGAAATGCTAGACGAAGCAAAATTAGCAAATTTGGTAACTGAACAGGAATATAACTTCCTCCTAGTCAAAAATTTCAGAACCCCCATATTCTACTTCTTGCCAAAGATTCATAAGAATCTTAAAGAACCTCCTGGACGCCCGATAATATCGGGTATTGATTCGATTACATCAAATATGTCGCAATATATTGACTTCTTTCTACAAGATTATGTTAAAGAACTCCCCTCCTATATCTCAGACTCAGCCCACTTTTTAAGAGTCTTAAGAGATATAAAATGGGAAAAAAACTTTACACTTGTCACGTGTGACGTAAGCTCCCTTTACACGAATATCGAACATAAACTGGGAGTTCAGGCTATTGAACATTTTCTTAAACAAGACCTGAATATGATAGAGACTCAAAGAGTTTTCTTGTTAACATGTATTAAATACATTCTGGGAAATAACTATTTCAAATTTGAGAATGGATATTTTCTACAGGTAAAGGGTACGGCTATGGGCACAAGGTTCGCTCCCAGTTATGCGAATCTATTCATGGGGATATTTGAAAGAGAGGTCATTGACCAGTCCCCATGGGCAGCGAACCTTGTGCTCTATAGACGCTACATAGACGACCTGTTTTTTATCTGGAGGGGGGACACGGAACTGTTGGATTTGTTTATTGATGATTTAAATACCAATAGATTTGGCTTACAATTTACTTATGAGTTTAGTAACCTTAAAATTAATTATTTGGACATAGAGATAGAGATAAAAAATGATGAAATTAAAACAAAGACTTTTTTTAAAAAAGTCGATTCCAATAATTACATAGACGCGGCCAGTTGCCATCATAGTAAATGGAAAAATAATATACCGAAAGGCCAGCTAATGCGTATTAGAAGAAATTGCACGGATGTTAAAGATTTTGAGGAACAATCAGAAGTACTTATACAAAGATTTGGACAGAAAGGCTATAACACCAATAAAATCCAAGATATGTTGGAGGATATAAAAAATACAGATCGAGAGGAATTACTAGTTAAAAGAAAAAAACCCCGAAATGAAAGGCATAATGAAACACTCGATATACCAGTAATTACAACGTATTCTGCACAACATAAACTATTCCAAAACATAGTCCAAAAACATTGGCATCTCCTATTAAAAGATCCCCTAATAGGGCCGAATCTAGGAAGGAATCCTAGATTTATTTATAGAAAAGCAAAGAACTTGAAATCAATATTAGCCCCTAGTGAGTTTAAAGGAGATACTAAAATATGTAAGAGAGGTTATAGGACATTGGAAGGAGAAAGGATTGAAGGCTTCTTCCCATGCCACCAATGTAAGGCGTGTAAGAATAGCACTAAACTTAAACAGGTTAAATCTGAGAAAGATGGAAGGGTTATAAAGATAAGCGACATTATAAGATGCACAGATATCAACATCATATATATGCTACAATGCGACTGTAATTTGAGATACTTTGGACAGACTGGACGAAAACTAAAAGACCGTATACGGGAACATCTCCTTGCGATTGAGCATGAGAGGGAAGATACAGTTTTATATAAACATTTTAAAGAGGTCCATAGGGGTAATACAGGAGCCCTCAAATTTTGGGGAATTAAAAAAGTAACGTTGGATGGAAGGAGAGGGAATCTTACAAAGAAATTATTAAAACAGGAAGCTGAATTCATTTACAACTTTGGGACATTACACCCTAAAGGTCTAAACAGCGAAATGGACATAAACTCTTTCATCTAACTTGATTATGCTTTGTGGAGTATTAACATATAACCTGACTGTTCTATAGTTATCATCCACATAGAATATACAGATTAGCTAAGTAACACTTGATTGTGTGAGGGTTTATAAGATTTAAATAACTTCTACAATACTAGATTCCTTTTTTATATAAAAAAAGCCACGAGACCTAACCATACAAGCTAATATTTAGTAAGGAGAGACAATTGTCCCTAAAGAACCATAAACTAGTAGTATTAACCTAGCCAGAGTAATAAAAATTAAAAAAATAACTCTCTACATGGTAAGGATTAAAATAAGAGATTAGAGTCTTCTTTTCATATAAACAACTAAGACTACGTGGCCCTAGCTTAATGGTTAAGTATGTGGTCTCTGAAGCTTAAAGATCCTGAGTTTGACTCTTGTCAGAATTTTGACTAAAATACATAGTCATATTTCAGAAAATAAATATTAAAACTTCATTGTATAATCGAAACTATTCAAGTCTAACTATTAGTCTCTTACCTATGAACCGTTAGAGATATTAAACATTTATAGAGAGTAGTGATTAATAATTGTTTAAACTTATCGAAATGAAACCATTTATTAATAAGACTGCTATATCAACTATTCAATTAGCCTAGTGGTTAAGGTGTCCGTCTGAGATAGTATAAAACCAGGAGTTTGAATCCAGTTAAATTGAGCTTAAAGTTTTTTCATTAAGTGATGACTGGACTAATATATGATTCCCCTATACCAAACTATGTTATAATAATTATCCATAGCCAAATGGTTAAGGTATTGGATTTCGAAGCACTAGGTCCCAGGTTCGAATATGGCCACTCTTTGAATAATAATTTTCTAAATGAGTTTTACAAAATGTGAATTAACTTTAAACCCCTATATATAATCTTTTTTTTACGAAAAAATTTTTTTAACTGCTCGATAAGATTCGGATATGTTATAAAGTGAATTGCTAGGCGACAAGTTTGTTTTTACAGTATAACCAATGTTTCCCTCTAACAGCACTTAGATACAATCTGTGAAATTTCAATACATATATATATATATATAAATTTTATTTTTAATAATTGCATAGTGAAATCTTATGACCATTGAACAGGGAAATGACAAGAGATGGACTTCTTATTTTATATAAATATTAAAATACAAACAGTAGGATGAAGAAACAACTAAATACCAAGAAAGGGTTAACAAAAGAAAAGAGTATAAATAAGGCAACACAGCTGGTGGAAGGTATTCTTGACAA
This sequence comes from Bombina bombina, assembly GCF_027579735.1. NCBI lineage: Eukaryota > Metazoa > Chordata > Amphibia > Anura > Bombinatoridae > Bombina > Bombina bombina. The sequence goes on along the minus strand of NC_069504.1, from coordinate 935,910,852 downwards.
AGGCTCCCTGGTGAGCTGAAACGCGTTGAAACGAGACCACACCAGCATCCTAGTACATTTGGAGAAGACACAGAGACTGTGAGGCTCCCAGGACCGTCAAGCCAGCACAAGAGGAAACATTACAATACACCGCTGAGCAGACGGTAGGAGTGAAGACCGGAAAACTGTAAGTGTGCACACTTAAATAAAGCAAACAGCAATACAACCTAATTCTTAAAGAGACACAACTGCCAGCCGTAGCTTGCTAAAAACCCACACCGGAATTCCGGGTAGGAGTGAATTGTGAGGAGGGCGTGCTGAAGAGGCAGAGTGAAAGAGAAATAAAAACAGCTAAATAAAAACAGCTGTCTAAATAACCGCTAAATTTGAAAACTACATCTAACACTGAACTTTTTACCTGCATGTTTGAGAGCAACCTGATGCTGTCTTGATTGAAAGGAACTTTCAGCGTGCATTGTAGTTATAAACTGGTTGCCTGCAGCTCAACCTTTTCTACCTAACTTTAAGGATTACCTAACTCTAAGGATTGATTTGGTTATTGTTATTGATCTAGTCAATTGTACTTTTTATTGATCTGGTCAACTGTACATTCCAATGCATTTTATTAATGAAGTTTTATATTTAGACACCGGTGTCCTTATAAAGTGACAGATTGAAGTTTTATTTTATTTTATTCCTTTTTATTTCTTGTATGATTGCGACTTTCCATTATATCAATAAATTGTATTTTATATTTTGTTAACTTACAGCTGTAGCAATTTGCTTTATCTATATACCGAAGTCTTTATTTATATACCAAAGTCTTAGTAAGCTACATTTTATATTTCTAATAGTCAGAGAGCCTTGATTGGCGCCACTTCCAAAACTTTGTTACTTTTTAGATACCCTAATCGATTGCTCAGGTGGTGAACGAAGCAATCAGGAGGTTGGCAAATCTGACATACACTTATATACAGCTTGCACACTCTTTACTTAAAATCATATTTATGACAATGTATATCCTTCTCCTTGTGAATAATTAGAATTGGAGAATCTCGAAACAAGGGTAACAACTCAGAAACTCTCCTTGCTGAAGAGATTGCGAATAGTAAGAGTACTTTCTAAGGTAAAAGTAAATATCAATGGCACTCATTGTCAATCAGCATCTAAGGTCAACGGGAGATATTGAATAGTATTATAATTATATACAATGGTATGTTGACATTAGTCTTATGTAAAGTTAAAGAGCCCCTCACTTTATAATGAGTACATAAACTCTACTTTGATATGCAGTTCAACTTATTAGATTGTTTGTTTAAAAACAAAAAGTAAATACCAATGGAATGCATTAGTTAAAACATAGAACGTTGAATGAAGAGAAAATTTAGATTCAGATTCCAGGGTGGAGAAATAGGATTAACAAGTGGCCTAATTCTAACTAAGGCCAAGACAAAAGACTGACATCCAGAAGTAAGACAAGTTCCTATAAAAAACAATAGACAAAGCAGATATTTGCCTTTTAGACATAAGTGGACAAATTCTTGTCAAAGCCATCCTATAAATAACTGAAGGAGTCTAGGAATCCTAAAGGAATACTAAGAAAACCTTATGAAAGAACACCAATTAAAAAAAGCCTTCCAAATGCAGTGATAAAATCTTTGTGTTATTGTCACATTCTGGTGTATAACCGCTCAGGAGACAGACCCTCGGGCAGTGGTAGGAAATAGAAGACATCGACCCCTGACATAGGGAAAATTAGTCTGGACGTGGATAGTTGAGATTCTGTGATTCATAGCTGCTAGGAGTTGCTGCAGGATTTATGAAGTGTAAACCATAATAATGCAAGATATTCAAGCTTCAAAAGGGAACAGTTAATAGATACTGTGATTTGTAGTTGCTTGGAGTTATTACAGAGCTCACAGTACACAATATTAGTTGGAGCTGTATGCTAGACTAATAAGCAGAGCAGCACAGGTAAAAGCAAGTTGCAAGTTAAAGCATTTGATATTGTTGTGGAAAATATTGGAGAATCACAGTAGAAGCAGTTTCTTTAAATGTAACACATAAAATCAGAGCTCTGAATATATATATATATATATATATATATATATATATATATATATATATATATATATATATATATATTTGCTGAAAGATATTTGAGCAATGACAACTTGTAGCAGTGAATAGTTGTAAAATTCAGAGTATGATTCAGTTGTAGCAATCAGAGAATAATTATAACAAAATACAAACTTGTAATTTAGATTGAGTTCAGAGTTTTCAAAATAGCAGTGTCCAGAAAATAAAGCAGGAAATATATGTTTACTTGCGGTTCAGTATAATTCAGGCTTCAGAAGACAGGTAAGGCTGTAACTCGAATACCTCTAGGAAAATCCATGCTGGGAACAAACACAGGAATCTTTAAAATTGGAATAAACTTCAAAGCTAGTGCAAAGTACAATAGACCTGACATGACTAAATAGAGGCTAAGAGAATCAGGTGTATTAATAAACAATTAGGCAGGTAGGTTCCAGCAGTAGAATCAACTCATACTATGCCCAAATAGCATGACAGAAGCAGGAAAGTGCAATGAGTTAACTAGATTAACCTAGTTATCATTCATCTTTTACAGCTAGATTACGAGTTGTGCATTATGACTCAAATTGTAGCGTTATGGCCCATAATGCATAATTTTCCCTAACGCAGCCATTACAAGTTTCGAAAAACCTCCGTAGTAATCGCCATGTACGCACAAATACATAACGCTATCCAAGACCAGTAGTTAATTATATATTGCAAACAAAAACCTTCACGAATCACTTCAAAAATATTATTCAAAATACTCATACAAACACAATACATTAACAATAAATTTTCATTTTTAGTTTTTTTAACACAAAAATATAACGGATCAAAGATACGAGATCTCGGGTGTTAGAAAAAAATGCACACAAACCCATTTTACATTGACTTACATAGACATACATGAACATACACTCATTTAGCTACATCTACGTACAAATATCATCACATACATTCAGAATTCAATACAAACAAACAATATACAGCGCATTACGTACACAAAACATTTGTTAAATATAAAATTATCACAATTTCAGGTACTTTTTACAGAATAACATGACATCACTCACTTTGTGCTCAACAGGAGTGTTGGAAGTTTTTTCTTTCCAATTTCTATCCTCCATTGACTTCTATGGGGAATACGTGCTTGTGCACCCGACCGGCCTCTTTCCGTAACGCACGTGATAATTTTCTCTTTTTAAACTTGTAATGGCAGCGTTATAGTTGTTGCGCTAATTCATTCATTCTTGCGTAGGTCCTGCAATGACAAACAGATCACCAAATATACTATATGTGTTTTACATGTGTGAACATCAGTACAAGATCAAAATCATTTAGGAAATTACATTATATCAACTATAAATCATGATCAATTCATCACAAATACGAAATCAGTTTCAAGAATTAACACATTTTTAAACTGACATAAAAATACATATTTAGATTTAATTATTCAGAAACAGTAGGCAATTTTAAACAGTTGTCTCATTTACGTCTATTATATTGTTTGATTTATTCTCTTCATATGCTTTGATGAACAGCATATCTAGATAGGCTCAGAAGATGATGATTGGTGGCTACACATAGATGCCTTCTGTGAATGCTTCACACGTGTGCACTGCTATTTATTCAACAAACGACATATAAACAATGAACAGATTTGCATCATAGAAGTACATTGGAAGGTTGTATGACGGCTCAGAGCTGTCATTAGAACTCAACTACCTTTTTTGCAATCTGGGGGCCCCCACCCACTCCTGCCCCGGTGATCGGGCCTGCATAGTGACAGGCATCGCTGGGGCTTCCCGTTACGTGTTGTGATGTCACGCGCAATGACATGAGCTCAGTCCTCCTTTTCCTACAGAGCACCACAATTATGGAACTACCTCCCGCACACTTTCAAACCTTCCCCAAGTGTGAAATCCTTTAAGAGATCCCTCTCTACATATCTCAAAACAGAATGCACCTGTCATGGTTGATTATATATTTCCTACCTGTTCTATGTTACATTTTTCATATATTATGTGTTGTGATGTCATGCGCAATTACATGATGACGTCACTGTGTAATTTTATTTAAAATTGTCAATACAAAGTATAGGGAAAGTGGGCATGCTGCCTAGAAACCTGTATCTCAGGGATCTAAGCAGCTACAGACCCCCAAGACCCACCATTGGAAAGGTAATTGCCTAACCTTTCCAATTGAATAATTCTTGGGGATCTGGGGGGAAAAATAAAAACGTAAAAAATATTTTTGAAAATAGTAGAAAACAGAAAAATATTAAATTCAGCTTAGCACTTAAAATTGGATTCTCTCTCTGAATCATGAAAGATAAAATATGTCTTTAGTGTCCCTTTAACATCAGGATTTCAATATAATATGACATTTGTAATTTCCTATAATTCAAAGATATCATTAGTAAATATTATAGTTGTCGCTATTTTGGAAGGAACAACAATGCTATACTGTTTTATATAAATGAACATATGTGGGAGAGAATCACATTACATACACATATGTACATAACACACATCACACAACAACAAAACACACATTTATCTTTTTAATCATCACACAATAAGAATGTTGCAAACTAGAACAAGAGAATGAAGATTTGGAAAGTAGACAGGCATTTTGCTTATATGACATAATCGGGGCCGGCGCTTAGGGCACCAACAGCAGAGGGGTGCCAGATCGTCCTGGCTGCCATAATTGGTACACCATACTTGCTAATTTTGCTATGCTATGTATGTGGGCAGCATGGGCAGGGAAGGGTGTGTGTGAAGCTCACTTGCGTAATGCCTAACTGAGAGACTGTGCTTGCACAGACAGTCAGTCAATGACATGGAGGCGGTGGAGCTGAGTCTGAGAGGGAAACATGTGGTGGATGCTGGATCCTCATGACTAACTGTCACAGTGAAAATGATTTTGAACCACATAAGTAATGCCCACCAAGACAGCCAGATGGTACTGAAGTGAGAAGTAGGATGGAGGATTAGAATTCCTGTGTTATTTAATTTTACCATATCAAGCACTTATTGTGATTTCATTTACATCAGGGTTGAAGAAGAAGTCAATGAGCCACTGTTAATAGCATTTCAGTGTTTATATTATAGATGTGTAGAAATGTATATGTGTAGATGTAGTACCACTGTTTGATTTGTTATGTAGCACTACCACTGTCTGATTTGCTATGCAGCACTACCACTTTCTAATTTGCTATGCAGCACTACCACTTTCTAATTTGCTATGCAGCACTACCACTTTCTAATTTGCTATACAGCACTACCACTGTCTGATTTGCTATGCAGCACTAGCACTGTCCAAATTACTATGCAGCACTACCACTGTTTGATTTGCTATGCAGCACTACCACTGCCTGATTTGCTATGCAGCACTACCACTGTTTGTTTTGCAATGCAGCACTACCACTGTCTGATTTGTTATGCAGCATGACCACTGTCTGATTTGCAATGCAGCAAATGGGCTGGCTCCTAAGCTTACATTCCTGCTTTTCAAATACAGATACCAAGAGAATGAATAAAATAGGAGTTAATTAGAAAGTTGCTTAAAATGTCATGCTCTATCTGAATCATGATATAAAATTTTGGGTTTTATATCCCTTTAACTAGCAATTGGATGGTATGTAATCAGGGAGGGGGGCGGCAAAATGTATCCCCACCTGTGTGGCCAAAAATCCTAGCACTGGCCCTGGACATCATTCTAGGCTTTAACCATACAGATTTGAGCATTAGGACTTTACTGCCCCTTTCATCAGTTTCTCACTCAATATTACATATAAGTAGACGAGAGGTTTGGAAGATCTTCATTATTATTGAGATTTCAATGGGACATGTAAAATATTGAAATCTCGCCAATCACTTATATATATAATATTATAGATGTCAGCCGTTACTTTATCATTTTGCAACAATATTGCAGCAGCATTAATCAGTCAGATTCTTTGCCATGTCTATGCACACATTATACACACAAGTATGCACTTTTAATCATGTTAGCGTGGATGTATGGTTTTTAATATAACATCATGTTTACTAAGTATTTGTTAAGCATATGAGCAAACATTACGAAGATCCACTGTATATGTTAGATTTTACACTTTCACATTATGATTTATTGGGGAAAAACAAAATTTAAACAAACACAAAAAAAAAATGCCCACTTTAAAAGCAATCGCATCACTCAGATACAATCAAGTGTATACAATCAGCAACCATTACAAACATGCTACCATTTTACATTTTGCACTATAAATCACTCAAACATCATGGCCAATACGTCCCGTGTGATCAACATTGTATCAAATCGCTTTTGTGTGTTTGCATACCTTGTTACTCCTTGTGTGTTTGCTCTGCTGTTTGGCTTTGTGCTACCTGGCTTTGCAAATAAGGATAACCCTCAGTTAGATTGTGTAGGTGCTGTTAAACAAGTTATGTACAACAGACTCAGATGGGCTAGGCATCTCCAAGAGAGGCTTGGGGAATGCCTGAAGATGATTAGAGGTCCTTGTGTTCACAGGGTGAGCCTCACATTGGATAAAATGAGTGACTTTGCGGTTTTCGATAAATATAGGCTCAATAGACAGCAGTTCTTGAGGCTGTATAATGTACTTAAGCCTTATCTGTAGCCACGCAGACGTATGCGCACACTGGCATGTCCAAGATGCTTTGCTGCATACATGTCCTGGCGTCCGGAAGCCTTCAATCCAGAGAGGGGTATATATCTGGGTTTTCTCAGGGTACCTTCTCTGTGGTTTTTGAAAGGATTCTGAACGCCATGATAAGAATTAGTAGGCTTTACGTAGGATTCCCTCAAAATGAGGATGATTGGAAGCGACTCAAAATGGAATTCTATGAAATAGCTGAAATGCCCAATGTTTTGGGAGCAATAGATTGCAACCATATTGCCCTGGGGGCTCCAGCAAAAGAGGGCCCCTTGTGAAATCACAAACACTTTCATAGTTTGAACGTGCAGTTCATGTGCAATGCACGTATGAGAATTATGAATGTGTTTGTGAATTCAGGTGGGGGGGGCAGTCATGATGCCCATATCCTCAGGCAGTCCTCACTCTGACAGCAGTTTGAGGACAGACAGTTTCCCAATGGGTGGCTCGTTGGTGAGTATGTGTGCACAGCATGGTTAAGAATTTAGACAATTGCCACTGTAATGTTTGCAAACAGTTGTGTTTGTGTAATGTGCAAAATGTGCAAATATAGGATGTGCTTTAACCATTTATTTCTCTTTTTCAGCAAATGTCTAGTTTTAGCTCCAAACAGATATGTTGCAGGTCATAGCTTAAATGTGCAGATATAGGATGCAATTTAACCGTTTATTTCTCTCAGCAAATGTCTAGTTTTAGTTCCAAACAGATATGTAGCAGGTCATAGCTTACATGTGCAGATATAGGATGCAATTTAACCATTTATTTCTCTCAGCAAATGTCTAGTTTTAGCTCCAAACAGATATGTAGCAGGTCATAGCTTAAATGTGCAGATATAGGATGCGCTTTAACCATTTATTTGTCTCTTTAAGCAAATGTCTAGTTTTAGCTCTAAACAGATATGTAGCAGGTCATAGCCTTGATCACACTTTTAAAAGGTGTAGCCCTTTAAATACAACTTACATAGACGACTGTTTAGCAGTTAGCTGATTTTAGAGTCTGTCAAAGTCATTAACAGAGCAATTAAAGTGTATAACATAGACATTTTTGATAGGTTATGTAAACGATTAACCCTTATTTTAATTGCATGGAGTTTTCGTATTCACAAATGCATTGTATAATTTTCTTCTTTTTTTAAATGTATTATCTCATTTAACAGTTATTTGTAATATTGACATTTCATAATGTTCATTATTAATAGGTGATTTGGGTTACATGAGCCGTAATTGGCTCATTACGCCATTGCGTAATCCAGCTGATGAGGCACAGGTGCGCTACAATCGGGTGCACAAGCGGACTAGGGCTGTAGTGGAACGCATGTTTGGGCTCCTCAAAATGTGCTTTAGATGCCTGGACAGGTCTGGAGGAGCCCTACAATAAAGCCCTAGTGTCACAAATACCTCATGATTTAGCTGCCAAGGGGTTAATTCTCTTTAGCCTGTGAGCTAAAAAACATTTGTTTTTCAAGAAGAACTGTATCCTGTGTTTATGTTTGTTTTTTTGTGATAAAACCAAACTGCAATATAAATTGTTTCAGAGTTCCACTTGAATAAATGTTATCATATAGGCATTGGTGCATTCAGGCCGTAAAAGTGTCGGTTTCAGAGAAAGAGAACAGTGCCTCTTCACAGAAACTGATAAAGTCAATAAAGGGACATGGGTATAAGGTAGATATGTATTTAAAACATGTTATGACATTGGATGAAGGTAAATATGATAACCTTGTCATATTTGGTATCAAATTGATAATCACAATGTAAATAAGAGATTGCCTTTCTGTCTATATGAAAATGGATGTATCTAGCAGAAATTATGATGTGTTCTATAATTTCAGGCAAAGACTAAGAGTTTATTGATGGTCGTAAAAGATAAGGGGCTTGTCTGCCCCTGCAAAGAGGGTTGGGCAAGCAACCTGATCTCCTGAAAAAGGTATAAGGGTCTTGTGTTTTAACACTGAAATTGTTATTCTTACAAGGGAAGCTGTTCTACAGAGTAAGGACCCATTGCTTCATGCCATCTCCCTGGCACACAAGATTCCAAAGACTAGTACAGTATACTACTTTTTATTTTTATTTTTAAAAACTGTTTGCTTGTGTCTAATTTTACTTGTAACAACTTTTTAATAATAATGCATTATGCATAATATTTTTGGCATAATAAAAAATCATTTATTAAGCTTTGGCCTTTGTCTAATAATTGAACCACATTACTGAAAGAGACTGGAGTAAGTCTGGATTTTTTCTTAGGATTTTCCCTTTAATAAATCATAAGTGGTTGCAGCTTGGAGCTATATGTTTTTTTGTTTAGTGTGGGTGGCATTAAAGGGGAGTTTTGGGCATTTCTTTTACGTCTAGTACAGACTAGAGAGTGTTGTTAACCCTTGCACCCACTGAACTAAATCATAAGCTTGCCTGGTGTGGCTAGATTGTGACATATTATTGACAGTAGAAGGGGTCTGATAACCTTTTATGGGCCAAACATGTGACTGGCGCAGGGTTGGTTAACCTTGGATGTAACAAATTGGTGAGCAGTGGTGTAGATCATTTTTTTAATAAGATTTTAGTGCTCGTGGATTTGCTAGTGTGTAAATCCCAGGGTGACTCTCACAATTTCCAAAGGCTAAAACTCAGTGCATTATATAGTCACACATTGCAAACAGTCCCCTTCCCTATTCTGTTTTTCTTTTCTATTTTAATTTTGCTATGGAGACATATCAGCAGCAGACCAAGGAAATTAGGGCACTGTTATGCCAGGAGTGAGATATCCCATCTTGTGGAAAGATCAAAGAGGGACTAATACAACTTCTTACCGAATATGATAATAGCCAGACCACACCAGCTGAAGCCTCAGGAGAGGTGTCTGCAGCTGTGGGCAGTGATTCATCAGGATCTAGGTATCCATTGGACTGTTATTTTCAAACTGTTCTGAAACATATGGGCTCAGTGGATGCAAGTTTGCGCATGTAGCTGATTGCAAAATTTCATGAACAACAGGCTGCTGTAGCTGAGAGACAGGCTGCGGTAGCTGAGAGACAGTCTGCGGTAGCTGAGAGACAGGCTGCTAGGGAAGCAGTTGAGAAACAGGCTGCTGTGGAAGCAGCTGCAAGACAGGCTGCTAGGGAAGCTGAGAGAGAGTCTCTGGCAGCTGAAAGACAGGCTGCTGAATGACAGGCTGAGATAGAGTATCAGCTACAGCTTGTACGGTTAGAGAGAGGGTTGGTCTTATCTGTTGTTAGTGAACCTATAGACCCACCTGTTCCCAGAGTGTGTGCAGAGAATTTTCCCACTCTGGAGAAAGATGGCAATGGGGATGTATTCCTGTGAAGCTTTGAGAAAGTTTGCAGACAGTTCCAGCTGCCAAGTGAGCAGTGGGCCAATTATCTTATCCCTGGTCTGAAAAGTCCTGCACTGGAGGCTTTTGCTGAACTACCCCCAGAGTTTCATCAGGACTATGATGCCATTAAAGCTGCACTGCTGATGAGGTATAATCTTACTCCTGAGGTGAACAGGAAGAAACTAAATTCTCTGGAAAAAGGTACGTCAGAGAGCTGTACTGCAGCTGTTGGAAACCTGATTACAGCCTTTAAACAGTGGATCAGAGGGCTAAAGATTGCCACTATAGAAGAGCTGGAAGATCTGATAGTGAAGGAGCAATTTATGTAGCTGTGCCCAGCAGAAGTCCAAGAATGGGTTTTGGATCGTAAACCCCAAACAGCATTGAAAGCTGGCAAGCTTGCAGATTTTTACACAGCCAACAGGTCACCAGGGAATGGGAGAAAATCCTTTGTTAAGGGTGGTTCCACCTGGAAAGGAGCTGCTGCATGATCCCCTTCACAAAACCTGTTGTGCCCTTGTTTAATGTGTCTGCTCCCTCTGGGAAAGGAGGGGTGAGTGCTGTACCTGGGCAGGGGGGTGCCGCAGGTGTTTTGCTTGCAACTAAGTGGGCCACATCAGCTCCACTTGCCTAGAGAAGATTATATTGGTGCAATCAGCTGGAGGGGGTAATCTCTCAGAAGTACCAGCGTCTGTTTTGTTTGTTACACATCCAGAGGAAAGCAACCAGGAGAACTTGCAACCTGTGCTGGTTGGAACTAAGGTAATGGCAGAAGGAAGATATGTGCTTGACTGCACCAGTGTCAGAAGGATCCCAAATTCTGTGTGAGCATGTGAAGTGGCAGACTGACTGTGAGAAAGAGCAGGGGGAGAATGTAGCCCTCTCTATGACAGATGCAGCAGCACCCCAGAATCCAGAGTGTGTGGGGGAGGAGGGTACAAGATACTCTTTGAGAGACCCCCAGAGTAGGTGTTAAAGATTGTGGGTGACAGAGACCCCAGTAACCTCAGCTGTGACCTATAACCAGAGACTGACACAGACTGCAGACACAGGGGGGAGGAGTACAGAGAAGTGTATTTACACACCCCACAGTGCCATTCAACAATTACACTGATGGGTGTGCAGCATCAGAGTCCCTAGAAGACTCAGCAGCTAGGACCCACAGTGGAGAAGAGGGGGGCAGTTAGGCAACCCCCTAGCAACCATAACAAAGTGCAGGAGTACAGGAATTCTACTCCAGTGGGAGGGTAAGAGCCCTGGGTAGTTAAGCAGCAACTGACAGCACACACTATGTTCAGAGAGCACACAATATGTAGCAAGACCCTATGCTTCACTGATGCCTCTGTTACAGGGTATGATGTATTATTCAGGGACAAGATGCAAGCCTTATTGGGGGAGGTACCAGCAAAACCAAAAGATGCCAAAGCCATATTCCTACAAAAACCGTTGCAGGATTTTACTGCCCGAGAGGGAGTATATGAGATGGGGCAAAATGTTCTTGTACTAACACCCATGAGGCAGAACAAGCTACAGGCTGCATGGGAGGGTCCCTGCAATACATTACATCAGCTGGGTAGAGCAACTAGTGTGTTATTTTTAAATGGAGGGCATCATGATGGCAAAACTGCTATGTGCAACTTGTCTGGCAACGGTGTTCTCACCGCAAGGGGATGCTCCCTGTGATACGAGCTAGAGTAGCTTGTGGCCACCTCCCTTTTGCGTCTCTTATTGGGGAGGTGTCACAAATACCTCATGATTTAGCTGCCAAGGGGTTAATTCTCTTTAGCCTGTGAGCTAAAAAAAATATTTGTTCTTTCAAAAACTGTCCTGTGTTTATTTTTGTTTTTTGTGATAAAACCAGACCCCATTATAAATTGTTTCAGAGTTCTACTTGAATAAATGTTATCATATAGGCATTTGTGCATTCAGGCCATGAAAGTATCAGTTTTAGAGACAGAGAACAGTGCCTCTTCACAGAAACTGATAAGGTCAATAAAGGGACATGGTTATAAGGTAGATATGTGTTTAAAACATGTTATGACATTAGATGAAGGTAAATATGACAACCAAGTCATATTTGGTATCAAATTGATTATTGCAATGGAAATAAGAGATTGCCTTTCTATCTATATGAAAATGGATGTATCTAGCAGAAATTATGATGTGTTCTATAATTGCAGGCAAAGACTTAGGCCTCTAGTTATCAACGTGTCTACTTACCTGCCTTCGCCGGCCCAATATGCCCGCCTAAGCTCGCCTACCATCGCCGCCGCGGACCTGAATAAGCTTGCCAAAGTTATCAAAAAAGCTGTCAAAAAGCCGTGCACCAAGTACGGGGCAATGAGCAGCGGACTGTGATAGTTATCACTCATCCGATCTCGCTGCTCTTCGGCTTTTCTACAGCTTTATTGATAAGCTGTCACTAAGCACCCACACTAAACTACACTGTTCTACCCCATATACCAGCGCCCCCGGAGCCCCCCACAACTAAATTAAGTTATTAACCCCTAAACCGCCGCTCCTGGACCCTGCCGCAACTATAATAAATGTATTAACCCCTAAACCACCTCTCCCTGAGCCCACCGCCACTCTAATAAACTGATTAACCCCTAATCCGCCACTCCCGGACCCCGTTGCCACCTACATAATTCCTATTAACCCCTATCCTGCCCCCCCCTATACCGCCGCCACCTATAATAAATGTATTAACCCCTATCCTGCCAATCCCGTACCCCGCCGCAACTAAATAAATTGTTTAACCCTTAAACCAGCGCTCCCGGACCCCGCTGCAACTTATATTAAACTTATTAAACCCTAATCTGCCCCCCCTACACCGTCGCCACCTATAAAAAATGTATTAACCCCTATCCTGCCCCCCTATACTGCCGCAACCTATAATAAAATTATTAACCCCTAAACCTAAGTCTAACCTAACCCTAACACCCCCCTAACTTAAATATTAATTAAATAAATCTAAATAAATATCACTCTTATTAAATTAGTTATTCCTATTTAAAACTAAATACTTACCTATAAAATAAACCCTAAGATAGCTACAATGTAATTAATAATTACATTGTAGCTATTTTAGGATTTATATTTATTTTACAGGTAACTTTGTATTTATTTTAACTAGGTAGAATAGTTATTAAATAGTTATTAACTAGTTAATAACTATCTAGCTAAAAGAAATACAAAATTACCTGTAAAATAAATCCTAACTTAAGTTACAATTAAACCTAACACTACACTATCAATAAATAAAATACATTAATTAACTACAAATACTAACAATTAAATACAATTAAATAAACTAACTAAAGTACAAAAAATAAAAAAATTAAGTTACAAAAATAAAAAAATATTACAAGATTTTTAAGCTAATTACACCTAATCTAAGCCCCCTAATAAAATAACAAAGCCCCCCAAAATAAAAAAAATGCCCTACCCTATTCTCAATTACGAAAGTTAACAGCTCTATTACCTTACCAGCCTTTAAAAGGGCCTTTTGCGGGGCATGCCCCAAAGAAATCAGCTCTTTTGCATGTTAAAAAAAATAAAAAAAACCAACATTAAAACCCACCACCCAGATACCCCTACTCTAACCCACCCAATCCCCCCTTAAAAAAAAACAACGCTACCCCACTGAAGATCATCCTACCTTTAGCCGTCTTCAGCCAGCCGACCACCGATGGAACAGAAAAGGACATCCACAGCGGCCAAAGTCTTCATCCAAGGGGTGCTGAAGAGGTCTTCCATCCAATAGAAGTCTTCATCCAGGCGGAGTCTTCAATTTTCATCCATCCGGAGCGGAGCCATCTTCAAAGCAGCCGAAGCGGAGCCATCTTCATCCACCGACACCTACTTGCCGAATGAATATTCCTTTAAGTGATGTCATCCAAGATGGCGTCCCTCGAATTCCGATTGGCTGATAGGATTCTATCAGCCAATCGGAATTAAGGTAGAAAAATCTGATTGGCTGATCCAATCAGCCAATCAGATTCAAGTTCCGTTCCGATCAGCCAATAGAATGCGAGCTCAATAGGATTGGCTGATTGGATCAGCCAATCAGATTTTTCCTACCTTATTTCCGATTGGCTGATAGAATCCTATCAGCCAATCGGAATTTGAGGGACGCCATCTTGGATGACGTCACTTAAAGGAATATTCATTCGGTGAGTAGGCGTCGGTGGATGAAGATGGCTCCGCATCGGTTGTTTTGAAGATGGCTCCGCTCCGGATGGATGAAGATTGAAGACCCTGCCTGGATGAAGACTTCTATCGGATGGAAAACCTCTTCAGCGCCCCTTGGATGAAGACTTCGGCCGCTGCGGATGTCCTCTTCTGTTCCATCGGTGGTTGGCTGGCTGAAGACAGCTAAAGGTAGGATGATCTTCAGGGGGGTAGTGTTAGGTTTTTTTAAGGGGGGATTGGGTGGGTTAGAGTAGGGGTATGTGGGTGGTGGGTTTTAATGTTGGGGGTTTGTATTTTTTTAACATGCAAAAGAGCTGATTTCTTTGGGGCATGCCCCGCAAAAGGCCCTTTTAAGGGCTGGTAAGGTAATAGAGCTGTTAACTTACGTAATTTAGAATAGGGTAGGGCATTTTTTTATTTTGGGGGGGCTTTGTTATTTTATTAGGGGGCTTAGATTAGGTGTAATTAGCTTAAAAATCTTGTAATTTTTTTTATTTTTTTTTAATTTTTTTTATTTTATTTTTTGTACTTTAGTTAGTTTATTTAATTGTAGGTATTTTTAGTAAATTAATTTATTTTATTTACTGATAGTGTAGTGTTAGGTTTAATTGTAACTTAGGTTAGGATTTATTTTACAGGTAATTTTGTATTTCTTTTAGCTAGGTAGTTATTAAATAGTTAATAACTATTTAATAACTATTCTACCTAGTTAAAATAAATACAAAGTTACCTGTAAAATAAATATAAATCCTAAAATAGCTACAATGTAATTATTAATTACATTGTAGCTATATTAGGGTTTATTTTACAGGTAAGTATTTAGATTTAAATAGGAATAATTTAGTTAATGATAGTGTAGTGTTAGGTGTAATTGTAACTTAGGTTAGTTTTTATTTTACAGGTAAATTTGTCTTTATTGTAACTAGGTAGCTATTAAATAGTTAATAACTATTTAATAGGTATTGTACCTAGATAAAATAAATTTAAATTTGCCTGTAAAATAAAAATAAATCCTAAAATAGCTACAATATAATTATTAGTAATATTGTAGCTATATTAGGGTTTATTTTATAGGTAAGTATTTAGTTTTAAATAGGATTAATTTAGTTAATAAGAGTAATTTTATTTAGATTTATTAAAATAATATTTAAGGTAGGGGGGTGTTAGGGTTAGGGTTAGACTTACGTTTAGGGGTTAATTAGTTTAATATAGATGGCAGCAGTATAGGGGGGGCAGGATAGGGGTTAATAAATTTATTATAGATGGCAATGGTGTAGGGGGGTCAGATTAGGGGTTAATAAGTTTAATATAGGTGGCGGCGCGGTCCGGGAGCGGCGGTTTAGGGGTTAAACATTTCATTTAGTTGCAGCGGGGTACGAGATCGGCAGGATAGCGGTTAATAAATTTATTATAGGTGGCGGCAGTATAGGGGGGCAGGATAGGGGTTAATAGGTATTATGTAGGTGGCGGAGGGGTACGGGAGCGGCGGTTTAGGGGTTAATATGTTTATTATAGTTGTGGCGGGCTTCGGTAGCAGCGGTTTAGGGGGTAATACATTTATTTAGTTGCGGAGGTGTAGGGGGGGCAGATTAGGGGTTTTTAGACTCGGGGTACATGTTAGGGTGTTAGGTGCAGACGTTTACCATGGGAATCAATGGGATGTCTGGCAGCAGCGAACATGAGCTTTCGCTATGGTCAGACTCCCATTGATTCCTATGGGATCTGCA
Source organism: Bombina bombina (assembly GCF_027579735.1). NCBI lineage: Eukaryota > Metazoa > Chordata > Amphibia > Anura > Bombinatoridae > Bombina > Bombina bombina. Next base: position 935,894,856 of record NC_069504.1, on the reverse strand, counting down.
GCCTCCAGGGCGGTGGATTGAAAACCAGGTACGCTGGGCCGGAAAAGTGCCGAGCGTACCTGGTAGTCATTTGATAACTAGCAAAAGTAGTCAGATTGTGCCGAACTTGCGTTCGGAACATCTGGAGTGATTTAAGAATCGATCTGTGTCGGACTGAGTCCGGCGGATTGAAGCTTACGTCACAAAATTCTACATTTGCCAGGGACATGGGTATAAGGTAGATATGTGTTTAAAACATGTTATGACATTGGATGAAGGTAAATATGATAACCTTGTCATATTTGGTATCAAATTGATAATCACAATGTAAATAAGAGATTGCCTTTCTGTCTATATGAAAATGGATGTATCTAGCAGAAATTATGATGTGTTCTATAATTTCAGGCAAAGACTAAGAGTTTATTGATGGTCGTAAAAGATAAGGGGCTTGTCTGCCCCTGCAAAGAGGGTTGGGCAAGCAACCTGATCTCCTGAAAGAGGTATAAGGGTCTTGTGTTTTAACACTGAAATTGTTATTCTTACAAGGGAAGCTGTTCTACAGAGTAAGGACCCATTGCTTCATGCCATCTCCCTGGCACACAAGATTCCAAAGACTAGTACAGTATACTACTTTTTATTTTTATTTTTAAAAACTGTTTGCTTGTGTCTAATTTTACTTGTAACAACTTTTTAATAATAATGCATTATGCATAATATTTTTGGCATAATAAAAAATCATTTATTAAGCTTTGGCCTTTGTCTAATAATTGAACCACATTACTGAAAGAGTCTGGAGTAAGTCTGGATTTTTTCTTAGGATTTTCCCTTTAATAAATCATAAGTGGTTGCAGCTTGGAGCTATATGTTTTTTTGTTTAGTGTGGGTGGCATTAAAGGGGAGTTTTGGGCATTTCTTTTACATCTAGTACAGACTAGAGAGTGTTGTTAACCCTTGCACCCACTGAACTAAATCATAAGCTTGCCTGGTGTGGCTAGATTGTGACATATTATTGACAGTAGAAGGGGTCTGATAACCTTTTATGGGCCAAACATGTGACTGGCGCAGGGTTGGTTAACCTTGGATGTCACAAATTGGTGAGCAGTGGTGTAGATCATTTTTTTAATTAGATTTTAGTGCTCGTGGATTTGCTAGTGTGTAAATCCCAGGGTGACTCTCACAATTTCCAAAGGCTAAAACTCAGTGCATTATATAGTCACACATTGCAAACAGTCCCCTTCCCTATTCTGTTTTTCTTTTCTATTTTAATTTTGCTATGGAGACATATCAGCAGCAGACCAAGGAAATTAGAGCACTGTTATGCCAGGAGTGAGATATCCCATCTTGTGGAAAGATCAAAGAGGGACTAATACAACTTCTTACCGAATATGATAATAGCCAGACCACACCAGCTGAAGCCTCAGGAGAGGTGTCTGCAGCTGTGGGCAGTGATTCATCAGGATCTAAGTATCCATTGGACTGTTATTTTCAAACTGTTCTGAAACATATGGGCTCAGTGGATGCAAGTTTGCGCATGTAGCTGATTGCAAAATTTCATGAACAACAGGCTGCTGTAGCTGAGAGACAGGCTGCGGTAGCTGAGAGACAGTCTGCGGTAGCTGAGAGACAGGCTGCTAGGGAAGCAGTTGAGAAACAGGCTGCTGTGGAAGCAGCTGCGAGACAGGCTGCTAGGGAAGCTGAGAGAGAGTCTCTGGCAGCTGAAAGACAGGCTGCTGAATGACAGGCTGAGATAGAGTATCAGCTACAGCTTGTACGGTTAGAGAGATGGTTGGTCTTATCTGTTGTTAGTGAACCTATAGACCCACCTGTTCCCAGAGTGTGTGCAGAGAATTTTCCCACTCTGGAGAAAGATGGCAATGGGGATGTATTCCTGTGAAGCTTTGAGAAAGTTTGCAGACAGTTCCAGCTGCCAAGTGAGCAGTGGGCCAATTATCTTATCCCTGGTCTGAAAAGTCCTGCACTGGAGGCTTTTGCTGAACTACCCCCAGAGTTTCATCAGGACTATGATGCCATTAAAGCTGCACTGCTGATGAGGTATAATCTTACTCCTGAGGTGAACAGGAAGAAACTAAATTCTCTGGAAAAAGGTACGTCAGAGAGCTGTACTGCAGCTGTTGGAAACCTGATGACAGCCTTTAAACAGTGGATCAGAGGGCTAAAGATTGCCACTATAGAAGAGCTGGAAGATCTGATAGTGAAGGAGCAATTTATGCAGCTGTGCCCAGCAGAAGTCCAAGAATGGGTTTTGGATCGTAAACCCCAAACAGCATTGAAAGCTGGCAAGCTTGCAGATTTTTACACAGCCAACAGGTCACCAGGGAATGGGAGAAAATCCTTTGTTAAGGGTGGTTCCACCTGGAAAGGAGCTGCTGCATGATCCCCTTCACAAAACCTGTTGTGCCCTTGTTTAATGTGTCTGCTCCCTCTGGGAAAGGAGGGGTGAGTGCTGTACCTGGGCAGGGGGATGCCGCAGGTGTTTTGCTTGCAACTAAGTGGGCCACATCAGCTCCACTTGCCTAGAGAAGATTATATTGGTGCAATCAGCTGGAGGGGGTAATCTCTCAGAAGTACCAGCGTCTGTTTTGTTTGTTACACATCCAGAGGAAAGCAACCAGGAGAACTTGCAACCTGTGCTGGTTGGAACTAAGGTAATGGCAGAAGGAAGATATGTGCTTGACTGCACCAGTGTCAGAAGGATCCCAAATTCTGTGTGAGCATGTGAAGTGGCAGACTGACTGTGAGAGAGAGCAGGGGGAGAATGTAGCCCTCTCTATGACAGATGCAGCAGCACCCCAGAATCCAGAGTGTGTGGGGGAGGAGGGTACAAGATACTCTTTGAGAGACCCCCAGAGTAGGTGTTAAAGATTGTGGGTGACAGAGACCCCAGTAACCTCAGCTGTGACCTATAACCAGAGACTGACACAGACTGCAGACACAGGGGGGAGGAGTACAGAGAAGTGTATTTACACACCCCACAGTGCCATTCAACAGATACACTGATGGGTGTGCAGCATCAGAGTCCCTAGAAGACTCAGCAGCTAGGACCCACAGTGGAGAAGAGGGGGGCAGTTAGGCAACCCCCTAGCAACCATAACAAAGTGCAGGAGTACAGGAATTCTACTCCAGTGGGAGGGTAAGAGCCCTGGGTAGTTAAGCAGCAACTGACAGCACACACTATGTTCAGAGAGCACACAATATGTAGCAAGACCCTATGCTTCACAGATGCCTCTGTTACAGGGTATGATGTATTATTCAGCGACAAGATGCAAGCCTTATTGGGGGAGGTACCAGCAAAACCAAAAGATGCCAAAGCCATATTCCTACAAAAACCGTTGCAGGATTTTACTGCCCGAGAGGGAGTATATGAGGCAGAACAAGCTACAGGCTGCATGGGAGGGTCCCTGCAATACATTACATCAGCTGGGTAGAGCAACTAGTGTGTTATTTTTAAATGGAGGGCATCATGATGGCAAAACTGCTATGTGCAACTTGTCTGGCAATGGTGTTCTCACCGCAAGGGGATGCTCCCTGTGATACGCAGCTAGAGTAGCTTGTGGCCACCTCCCTTTTGCGTCTCTTATTGGGGAGGTGTCACAAATACCTCATGATTTAGCTGCCAAGGGGTTAATTCTCTTTATCCTGTGAGCTAAAAAAAACATTTGTTCTTTCAAAAACTGTCCTGTGTTTATTTTTGTTTTTTTTGTGATAAAACCAGACCCCATTATAAATTGTTTCAGAGTTGTACTTGAATAAATGTTATCATATAGGCATTTGTGCATTCAGGCCATGAAAGTATCAGTTTTAGAGACAGAGAACAGTGCCTCTTCACAGAAACTGATAAGGTCAATAAAGGGACATGGTTATAAGGTAGATATGTGTTTAAAACATGTTATGACATTAGATGAAGGTAAATATGACAACCAAGTCATATTTGGTATCAAATTGATTATTGCAATGGAAATAAGAGATTGCCTTTCTATCTATATGAAAATGGATGTATCTAGCAGAAATTATGATGTGTTCTATAATTGCAGGCAAAGACTTAGGCCTCTAGTTATCAACGTGTCTACTTACCTGCCTTCGCCGGCCCAATATGCCCGCCTAAGCTCGCCTACCATCGCCGCCGCGGACCTGAATAAGCTTGCCAAAGTTATCAAAAAAGCTGTCAAAAAGCCGTGCACCAAGTACGGGGCAATGAGCAGCGGACTGTGATAGTTATCACTCATCCGATCTCGCTGCTCTTCGGCTTTTCTACAGCTTTATTGATAAGCTGTCACTAAGCACCCACACTAAACTACACTGTTCTACCCCATATATCAGCGCCCCCGGAGCCCCCCACAACTAAATTAAGTTATTAACCCCTAAACCGCCGCTCCTGGACCCTGCCGCAACTATAATAAATGTATTAACCCCTAAACCACCTCTCCCTGAGCCCACCGCCACTCTAATAAACTGATTAACCCCTAATCCGCCACTCCCGGACCCCGTTGCCACCTACATAATTCCTATTAACCCCTATCCTGCCCCCCTATACCGCTGCCACCTATAATAAATGTATTAACCCCTATCCTGCCAATCCCGTACCCCGCCGCAACTAAATAAATTGTTTAACCCTTAAACCAGCGCTCCCGGACCCCACTGCAACTTATATTAAACTTATTAAACCCTAATCTGCCCCCCTACACTGTCGCCACCTATAAAAAATGTATTAACCCCTATCCTGCCCCCCTATACTGCCGCAACCTATAATAAAATTATTAACCCCTAAACCTAAGTCTAACCTAACCCTAACACCCCCCTAACTAAAATATTAATTAAATAAATCTAAATAAATATCACTCTTATTAAATTAGTTATTCCTATTTAAAACTAAATACTTACCTATAAAATAAACCCTAAGATAGCTACAATGTAATTAATAATTACATTGTAGCTATTTTAGGATTTATATTTATTTTACAGGTAACTTTGTATTTATTTTAACTAGGTAGAATAGTTATTAAATAGTTATTAACTAGTTAATAACTATCTAGCTAAAAGAAATACAAAATTACCTGTAAAATAAATCCTAACTTAAGTTACAATTAAACCTAACACTACACTATCAATAAATAAAATAAATTAATTAACTACAAATACTAACAATTAAGTACAATTAAATAAACTAACTAAAGTACAAAAAATAAAAAAATTAAGTTACAAAAATAAAAAAATATTACAAGATTTTTAAGCTAATTACACCTAATCTAAGCCCCCTAATAAAATAACAAAGCCCCCCAAAATAAAAAAAAATGCCCTACCCTATTCTCAATTACGAAAGTTAACAGCTCTATTACCTTACCAGCCTTTAAAAGGGCCTTTTGCGGGGCATGCCCCAAAGAAATCAGCTCTTTTGCATGTTAAAAAAAATTTAAAAAACCCAACATTAAAACCCACCACCCAGATACCCCTACTCTAACCCACCCAATCCCCCCTTAAAAAAAACCAACACTACCCCACTGAAGATCATCCTACCTTTAGCTGTTTTCAGCCAGCCGACCACCGATGGAACAGAAGAGGACATCCACAGCGGCCAAAGTCTTCATCCAAGGGGTGCTGAAGAGGTCTTCCATCCAATAGAAGTCTTCATCCAGGCGGAGTCTTCAATTTTCATCCATCCGGAGCGGAGCCATCTTCAAAGCAGCCGAAGCGGAGCCATCTTCATCCACCGACGCCTACTTGCTGAATGAATATTCCTTTAAGTGATGTCATCTAAGATGGCGTCCCTCGAATTCCGATTGGCTGATAGGATTCTATCAGCCAATCGGAATTAAGGTAGAAAAATCTGATTGGCTGATCCAATCAGCCAATCAGATTCAAGTTCCGTTCCGATCAGCCAATAGAATGCGAGCTCAATAGGATTGGCTGATTGGATCAGCCAATCAGATTTTTCCTACCTTATTTCCGATTGGCTGATAGAATCCTATCAGCCAATCGGAATTTGAGGGACGCCATCTTGGATGACGTCACTTAAAGGAATATTCATTCGGTGAGTAGGCGTCGGTGGATGAAGATGGCTCCGCATCGGTTGTTTTGAAGATGGCTCCGCTCCGGATGGATGAAGATTGAAGACCCTGCCTGGATGAAGACTTCTATCGGATGGAAGACCTCTTCAGCGCCCCTTGGATGAAGACTTCGGCCGCTGCGGATGTCCTCTTCTGTTCCATCGGTGGTTGGCTGGCTGAAGACAGCTAAAGGTAGGATGATCTTCAGGGGGGTAGTGTTAGGTTTTTTTAAGGGGGGATTGGGTGGGTTAGAGTAGGGGTATGTGGGTGGTGGGTTTTAATGTTGGGGGTTTGTATTTTTTTAACATGCAAAAGAGCTGATTTCTTTGGGGCATGCCCCGAAAAAGGCCCTTTTAAGGGCTGGTAAGGTAATAGAGCTGTTAACTTACGTAATTTAGAATAGGGTAGGGCATTTTTTTATTTTGGGGGGCTTTGTTATTTTATTAGGGGGCTTAGATTAGGTGTAATTAGCTTAAAAATCTTGTCATTTTTTTATTTTTTTGTAATTTTTTATTTTTTATTTTTTGTACTTTAGTTAGTTTATTTAATTGTAGGTATTTTTAGTAAATTAATTTATTTTATTTATTGATAGTGTAGTGTTAGGTTTAATTGTAACTTAGGTTAGGATTTATTTTACAGGTAATTTTGTATTTCTTTTAGCTAGGTAGTTATTAAATAGTTAATAACTATTTAATAACTATTCTACCTAGTTAAAATAAATACAAAGTTACCTGTAAAATAAATATAAATCCTAAAATAGCTACAATGTAATTATTAATTACATTGTAGCTATATTAGGGTTTATTTTACAGGTAAGTATTTAGATTTAAATAGGAATAATTTAGTTAATGATAGTGTAGTGTTAGGTGTAATTGTAACTTAGGTTAGTTTTTATTTTACAGGTAAATTTGTCTTTAATGTAACTAGGTAGCTATTAAATAGTTAATAACTATTTAATAGGTATTGTACCTAGATAAAATAAATTTAAATTTGCCTGTAAAATAAAAATAAATCCTAAAATAGCTACAATATAATTATTAGTAATATTGTAGCTATATTAGGGTTTATTTTATAGGTAAGTATTTAGTTTTAAATAGGATTAATTTAGTTAATAAGAGTAATTTTATTTAGATTTATTAAAATAATATTTAAGGTAGGGGGGTGTTAGGGTGAGGGTTAGACTTAGGTTTAGGGGTTAATTAGTTTAATATAGATGGCAGCAGTATAGGGGGGGCAGGATAGGGGTTAATAAATTTATTATAGATGGCAATGGTGTAGGGGGGTCAGATTAGGGGTTAATAAGTTTAATATAGGTGGCGGCGTGGTCCGGGAGCGGCGGTTTAGGGGTTAAACATTTCATTTAGTTGCAGCGGGGTACGGGATCGGTAGGATAGCGGTTAATAAATGTATTATAGGTGGCGGCGGTATAGGGGGGCAGGATAGGGGTTAATAGGTATTATGTAGGTGGCGGAGGGGTACGGGAGCGGCGGTTTAGGGGTTAATATGTTTATTATAGTTGTGGCAGGCTTCGGTAGCAGCGGTTTAGGGGGTAATACATTTATTTAGTTGCGGAGGTGTAGGGGGGGCAGATTAGGGGTTTTTAGACTCGGGGTACATGTTAGGGTGTTAGGTGCAGACGTTTACCATGGGAATCAATGGGATGTCTGGCAGCAGCGAACATGAGCTTTCGCTATGGTCAGACTCCCATTGATTCCTATGGGATCTGCAGCCTCCAGGGTGGTGGATTGAAAACCAGGTACGCTGGGCCAGAAAAGTGCCGAGCGTACCTGGTAGTCATTTGATAACTAGCAAAAGTAGTCAGATTGTGCCAATTATGCGTTCGGAACATCTGGAGTGATTTAAGAATCGATCTGTGTCGGACTGAGTCCGGCGGATTGAAGCTTACGTCACAAAATTCTACATTTGCCAGGCAGCAGGGCTTGATAACTTAGGCGAATCAGCCTCGCCACAAATACGCTGCAGAATTCCAGCATATTTGAGGTTGACGGCTTTATAACTAGAGGCCTTAAAGTTTATTGATGATCGTAAAAAATAAGGGGCTTGTCAGCCCCGGCAAAGAAGGTTGGGCAAGCAACCTGATCTCCTGAAAAAGGTATAAGGGTCTTGTGTTTTAACACTGAAATTGTCATTCTTACAAGGGAAGCTGTTCTACAGAGTAAGGACCCATTGCTTCATGCCATCTCCCTGGCACACAAGATTCCAAAGACTAGAACAGTATATGGTTTCTATTTTTCTTCTTTTTATTTTAAAAAACTGCTTGTGTGTAATTTTACTTGTAACAACTTTTTAATAATAATGCAATGTGCATAATATTTTTGGCATAATAAATAATTCATGTATTAAGCTTTGGCCTTTGTCTAATAATTGAACCATGTTACTGATAGAGACTGGAGTATTAGAACTGTTTTTTCTGCTAAATTGTATTCTGAAAATTAATGTGTAAGTCTTGGTTTTTCTTTAGGATTTTCCCTTTAATAAATCATAAGTGGTGGCAACTTGGAGCTATATGGTTCTTTGTTTAGTGTGGGTGGCAATAAAGGGGAGTTTTGGGCATTTATTTTACGTCTAGTACAGACTAGAGAGTGTTGTTAAACCTTGCACCCACTGAACTAAATCATAAGTTTGCCTGGTGTGGCTAGATTATGACATATTAGTGACAGTAGAAGTGGTCTGATAACCCTTTCTGTGCCAAACAAGTGACTGGCGCAGGTTTTGGTTAACCTTGGTCGTCACACCTAGTAAGGTTGTGAAGATCATCATAGCCTGTAGGATCCTTCATAACATTGCTCAGCAGGCTGGAATGCTGCAGGACGTCCAGGTGCCCCAAGACCTCCAACAAGATAAGGATGACTATGAAGTCTTCAAGGGGCCATTCCGGGACGCGGGGGTCAATGTCAGAGAAAACATCATTAACCGCCACTTCAGACAGTAAATACTATAAGTTATATAGGAGCATTGCGAAAATGTGAGACTTTTATTAAAATGAAAGTAGAATTGTGCGAACATGTTAGGATTATTTAAGAAATGACTATTTCAAAATCTAAAATATATTTTATTATCATAGGTAATATGTACATCTTATGTCTCTGTCATTGGCTCCTGTGATGACTTTGCCACCTGATTTTTAAAGACAACAGCCGTTGTGTTGATCGTAGACATAGCAATGGAGGAACTGTTCCAAAGCTTGATTAGACCACTCCGCAGCCCCATTGCATTGAGGGTGATATGCCGAGGAGAAGGAAAGCTGGATCCCCATTTGAGCACAAAAGGAATGCCAAAAACTGGAGACAAACTGGCTACCCCAGTCCGAGAATATCTCCTTGGGTAACCCATGTAAACGGAAGACCTACCGGGCAAAAATTGAAGCAAAATCCTGAGCAGTAGGCAGCTTCTTCAAGGGAATGCAGTGTGACATTTTAGAAAAACAGTCAACCACCATTAGTATAACAGTATTGCCATTGGAAACAGGGAGCTTGACAATGAAGTCCATGGAAAGGTGTGTCCAAGGATGCTCACCTTTAGCAATAGGTTGAAAAATACCCACATGAAGACATCAAGAAGTCTTATTCTGTGCACAAACTGAGCAGGAGGCAACAACAGAACGAAGACCTGGCCACCAGAATTGTCAAATGACAGACCAAATCATTTGGCTCTTGCCTGGATGACCTGCAGCTTTAGGATAGTGGTAAGTGTGCAAAATTTTAGTTTGAAGATTCTCAGGAACAAAGCACTTACCACTAGGTTTCTCAGGAGGTGCATTGGTTTGTGCAGCCATGATCTCCTCCCCTAAGGGAGAAGTCAAATTAGTACGTATGGTGGCCAAAATATGATCAGGAGGTATAACTGGAGTAGGTACATACTCCTCCTTGGACAGAGGCGAAAATTGCCGAGAGAGGGCACAAGCTCTAACATTCTTACTACCAGGCAGGTAGGAGACCACATAATTAAACCGAGACAAAAATAGTGCCCATCTGGCCTGTCAGGGCAATAAACATTTTGCTTTGGATAGATAAGTTAAATTATTGTGGTCAATAAGAATGAGCACTGGTACACTAATTCCCTTGAGAAGATGCCTCCATTCCTTGAGTGCCAGAATTATGGCCAGTAATTCCCTGTTGCCAATTTCATAATTGTGAATAGTTTTGATTAGGGAGATTGACTTCATCTACAGACTGAAAGTGAAGAATACCAGACTGAAAGTGAAGAATACCAATGTGAGCATGTCTGTGTCATTGTCTTTCAAATGTGCTGACTTCTACAACATATAAAGACACCTTCACATGGTAAGTGTACACAATGTCTGGAACAAGACTGGGGGGATGCAGGATACATCCTATGGGAAACACTTATGTTTCCTCTTATTTCTTTTAGATGGTATTTCACAATCCTCTATTTTGAAAGTGATGAATGTGACACATAATGCAAATAAAATGATATTTGGAATAGAATTGACTTTTAAAGATCATATATCAGGTTAGCTTGCACAATGCATGATATAAGAATCATATAAGGAATAATGGGGCAATTATTGATTAATATATAGAATGTGTCTAGGGTGATTATATAAGTCTGTGAACCCTGACTTGTTCCCAGTTTGTTTGACTGAGAACTGACATTTGAATGGCTGTGTTAGGGACCCAGGTTTTAGAAGAGACCTTGACGTAGTACCTGGGCTTGTCCCATTTGTCCAGATGCGGTAACTAATTCTTCCAGTTTTGCTTTTAATCTTAGCTGAGAGCTTGTAAGTGAGTGCTGGACTTTCTCTGTGTGCTGTATTAATTTATTTTGTAATTTTCCCTATGGGCCTTACACCCAGACTTGTTTGGGGTTTACTGCCTGTGACTCTGTAGACAGCACAGCTTCCTAGGAGTGATATTAGCACCCAGGGCTGAGCATGTTGCAGGGTCATGGGATGTGTACCCAGTCAAGTCTGAGATTGCAGTCCACTTCCATGTTTTGCATATGTCAAGGGTGATTACATAAGTCTGTGATCCCTGACTTGTTCCAGTTTGTTTGATTGAGAGCTGAAATTTGAATGGCTGTGTTAGGGACCCAGGTTTTGGAAGAGACCTTGACGTAGTACCCGGGCTTGTCCCATTTGTCCAGATGCGGTAACTAACTCTTCCATCTTAGCTGAGAGCTTGTAAGTGACAGCTGACATTTGAATGGCTGTGTTAGGGACCCAGGTTTTGGAAGAGACCTTGACGTGGTACCTGGGCTTTTCCTATTTGGCCAGATGCGGTAACTAACTATAGACAGCACAGCTGCTGAGCATGTTGCAGGGTCATGGGATGTGTACCCAGTCCTGTCTGTAGTCATGTGTTTTTATATATATATATATATATATATATATATATATATATATATATATATATATATATATGTCTAAAAGAAAAAATAGTAACTCTTAATCCAGCACATTGGGATAGATAAAAATAAAATAACCTGGGTTAGTACTTCCCTAGAGAAACACAGACAGAGAACAGGTCGTGTTGTTTAAACAATTTATCTGCAATCAAATTTCTAGCAAAAAAACAAAAACAGTGTACATATTATAAATTCTATGTGGCAACAAATTATAACTAAACATCTGAAAGTCCCATGTTATAAAGTGAGTCGTATTAATAACCCTATATGGAGGCTTCTATTCCAGGGTCTAAATTGAAAGCTTTATCCTGGTTTACATATCGAAACAACCAAGTTCCATTAGTAGGTCTCCAAGAGTGTAATGCATCCTGCAATTATGAAAGTCTATTGTGAAGACAGTTAAAGTAAACAGTTCCGCTGTTTTATCTCAATTCCCACAACAGCAGGTATAGTGGTGTTTGAAAGTTAGCCTAAGATCGACTTAGGACCGGATATACCAATGAGAAGACCGGTAAATTAAACAGTTGTGCTGTTTTATCACAATTTTCACGGCAACTAGTGTAGCGGTCCTGGAGGTTACCTTAAGATAGACTTAAGACCCCATATACCAGTGTCAATATTTATCCGCTTCTTATATTTAAGGAATAATGTTACCTATTCTTTATATCCCTTCTGTCTCAAGCATATCCAAAGTGTAAAAGGCACTTAGTGGTGAATCCCATGCCTTACTTTGTTTGCAGGACGCTGTACTTTTTGACTCCTTACAACTCCACAATCTGATCAGGGTTTCAGCTTATGCTCGGTAGAGATCAGCTGTTACTACACCGGCATTCCATAACAGCTACGCGCGTTTCACCCACAAAGCATTGGGCTTCTTCCGGCTGAGTTTGCAATCACTTGCAGACCTGTGTTGCCTTAAGTCTGCCTGAAAACTCTGCCTTTTTCTTACTTTAATTGCCAGGTATATAATTGTATTCACATTCAAATACTATGTTGCCACAGTTGTTACCTTAATTCTATATTTCCCAAGATAGATACAATATTTCCAAAACAGGTTATACCTCACAGTAAATACAACCTATATATATACAAAATGATTATATTTCCAGAATAATATATAAAGAAATTTTAAGTGGAGAGTATTAGTATATCTTTATTATCTATTATACTTGCAATCGTAAATCATTATATTGCCCCAATTTTACTATGGGATTTAGAAAAACCTAAGTATTACAGTTCACATTAATAATATACAGCTAGATTTAGAGTTGGGCGTTAGCCGTCAAAACCAGCGTTAGAGGCTCCTAACGCTGGTTTTGGCCGCCTGCGGGTATTTGGAGTCAGTCAGGAAAGGGTCTAAAGCTCACTTTGCAGCCGCGACTTTTCCATACCGCAGATCCCCCTACGCCATTTGCGTATCCTATCTTTTCAATGGGATCTTTCTAACGCCGGTATTTAGAGTCTTGGCTGAAGTGAGCGCTAGAATTCTAATGACAAAACTCCAGCCGCAGAAAAAAGTCAGTAGTTAAGAGCTTTATGGGCTAACGCCGGTTCATAAAGCTCTTAACTACTGTGCTCTAAAGTACACTAACACCCATAAACTACCTATGTACCCATAAACCGAGGCCCCCCACATCGCCGCCACTCTATTAAATTTTTTAACCCCTAATCTGCCGACCGCACACCGCCGCAACCTACATTATCCCTATGTACCCCTAATCTGCTGCCCCTAACACCACCGACAACTACATAATATTTATTAACCCCTAATCTGCCGCCCCCAGCGTCGCCGCTACCTACCTACACTTATTAACCCCTAATCTGCCGACCGGACTGCACCGCTACTATCATAAATTTATTAACCCCTAATCCGCCTCACTCCCGCCTCAATAACCCTATAATAAATAGTATCAACCCCTAATCTGCCCTCCCTAACATCGCCGACACCTAACTTCAAGCATTAACCCCTAATCTGCCGACCGGAGCTCACCGCTACTCTAATAAATTTTTTAACCCCTAAAACTAATTCTAACCCTAACCCTAACACCCCCTAAATTAAATATAATTTTTATCTAACGAAATAAATTGTCTTATTAAATAAATTATTCCTATTTAAATCTAAATACTTACCTGTAAAATAAACCCTAATATAGCTACAATATAAATAATAATTATATTGTAGCTATTTTAGGATTAATATTTATTTTACAGGCAACTTTGTAATTATTTTAACCAGGTACAATAGCTATTAAATAGTTAATAACTATTTAATAGCTACCTAGTTAAAATAATTACAAAATTACCTGTAAAATAAATCCTAACCTAAATACAATGAAATAAACTAACTAAAGTACAAAAAATAAAAAAGAACTAAGTTACAAAAAATAAAAAAATATTTACAAACATTAGAAAAATATTACAACAATTTTAAACTAATTACACCTACTCTAAGCCCCCTAATAAAATAACAAAAACCCCCAAAATAAAAAAATGAAGGTAGGAAAATTCTGATTGGCTGATGGAATCAGACAATCAGATTCAAGTTCAATCCGATTGGCTGATCCGATCAGCCAATCAGATTGAGCTCGCATTCTATTGGATGATCGGAACAGCCAATAGAATGCAAGCTCAATCTGATTGGCTGATTGGATCAGCCAATCGGATTGAACTTGAATCTGATTGGCTGATTCCATTAGCCAATCAGAATTTTCCTACCTTAATTCCGATTGGCTGATAGAATCCTATCAGCCAATCGGAATTCGAGGGACGCCATCTTGGATGACGTCCCTTAAAGGAACCTTCATTCGTCGTCTAGTCGTCGGAAGAAGAGGATGGATCCGCGGTGGAGGTCTTCAAGATGGAGGCGGTCGTCATCGGATGGAAGAACATAGAAGATGCCTCCTGGAAGAAGATGTTTGCCGGTCTGGATGTCCTCTTCTGCCCGCTTGGATCAAGACTTCAGCCAGAGGATGGATGTCTTCAGCCCCCCGCTTGGGCTTGGATCAAGACATTGGAGCCTGGACGGATCACTGATACCCGGCGAGGTGAAGATAAGGTAGGAAGATCTTCAGGGGCTTAGTGTTAGGTTTATTTAAGGGGGGTTTGGGTTAGATTAGGGGTATGTGGGTGGTGGGTTTTAATGTTGGGGGGGGGTATTGTATGTTTTTTTTTACAGGCAAAAGAGCTGAATTCTTTGGGGCATGCCCCGCAAAGGGCCCTTTTCAGGGCTGGTAAGGTAAAAGAGCTTTGTACTTTTTTATTTTAGAATAGGGTAGGGCATTTTTTTATGTTGGGGGTCTTTGTTATTTTATTAGGGGGCTTAGAGTAGGTGTAATTAGTTTAAAATTATTGTAATATTTTTCTAATGTTTGTAAATATTTTTTTATTTTTTGTAACTTAGTTCTTTTTTATTTTTTGTACTTTAGTTAGTTTATTTCATTGTATTTATTTGTAGGTATTGTATTTAGATAATTTATTGATAGTGTAGTGTTAGGTTTAATTGTAGATAATTGTAGGTATTTTATTTAATTAATTTATTGATAGTGTAGTGTTAGGTTTAATTGTAACTTAGGTTAGGATTTATTTTACAGGTAATTTTGTAATTATTTTAACTAGGTAGCTATTAAATAGTTATTAACTATTTAATAGCTATTTTACCTGGTTAAAATAATTACAAAGTTGCCTGTAAAATAAATATTAATCCTAAAATAGCTACAATATAATTATTATTTATATTGTAGCTATATTAGGGTTTATTTTACAGGTAAGTATTTAGATTTAAATAGGAATAATTTATTTAATAAGACTTAATTTATTTCGTTAGATAAAAATTATATTTAACTTAGGGGGGTGTTAGGGTTAGGGTTAGAATTAGCTATAGGGGTTAAAAAATTTATTAGACTAGCGGTGAGCTCCGGTCGGCAGATTAGGGGTTAATACTTGAAGTTAGGTGTTAGCGATGTTAGGGAGAGCAGATTAGGGGTTAATACTATTTATTATAGGGTTATTGAGGTGGGAGTGAGGCGGATTAGGGGTTAATATATTTATTATAGTAGCGGTGCGGTCCGGTTGGCAGATTAGGGGTTAATAATTGTAGGTAGGTGGAGGCGACTTTGGGTGCGGCAGATTAGGGGTTAATAAATATAATATAGGGGTCGGCAGTGTTAGGGGCAGCAGATTAGGGGTTCATAGGGATAATGAAGGTTGCGGCGGTGTACGGAGCGGCAGATTAGGGGTTAAAAAAAATATGCAGGTGTCAGCGATAGATTAGGGGTTAATAAGTGTAAGGTTAGGGGTGTTTAGACTTGGGGTTCATGTTAGGGTGTTAGGTGCAGACATAGGAAGTGTTTCCCCATAGGAAACAATGGGGCTGCGTTAGGTGCAGAACGCTGCTTTTTTGCAGGTGTTTGGTTTTTTTTCAACTCAAAATGCCCCATTGTTTTCAATGGGGGATCGTGCACAAGCACTTTTTTGAAGCTGGCCGCTTCCGTAAGCCCCACTGGAATTTAGAGTTGCAGTGGCGGTAAATATGCTCTTCGCTCCCTTTTTGGAGCCTAACGCAGCCCTTCTGTGAACTCTAAATACCAGCGGTATTTAAAAGGTGCGGGCGAAAAAAAAAGCCAGCGTAGCTAACGCACCCCTTTGGCCGCAGAACTCTAAATCTAGCCGATAGTTTGCCTAAAGTGCCCTCATGTTTCAAATTTTTCTTCCTTTGTAGTTCATAAGAATAGACATAGTTGATTTCTTCATTTAGACCTAGGGGTTTTAGTGATTTTAAATTATATATCCATTTGCATTCCAGTTGCAAAACTTTTTTATCTAGATCACCCCCTCTTCCTTTGAAATCAACTGCTTCTAAACCTCTAAATCTCAATTGTTTTTTATCACTTTGGTGGCATTCTAGGAAGTGTCTTGCAACTGCACTTGTTTTTATATTCACATTTTTAGCATCTCTTTTGTGTGTGTGGGGGGTGGAGTTAGCCGCAGACAAGTATGGCCGCAAACCTTTAGAGCTCTGTAATAAGAACAGCAAAAAGAGGATAAAGCACCGGAGCTGATGCCCTAAAATTCCCATCAAACATGGCTAAAGACTCCCGATCACATCTATAGTGGAATTAGTGAGGTGAGGGCTGGTAATTGTCTTGGAAACTGACATCGCTGATTTGGGCCTACACAGCCCTTAACCAAAAGACCGCATGGTATGGACCTTTAACGAGCACGCAATAAAGTGAACACTAGGACTCTAAAGCATCCCCTGCCTTTCTCCTTCACTCAACTACTACTGGGTCCTGTCAGCGAGATATGGAGGCTACACTGCTCTTACTTAACAAAGACCTGAGCGACAAAATGGACACTCACTTCTCCCAGCTCACAAAGCAGATTCGTGACTCCTGCCGCACACAAGATAGCAGCAGCGGTTCTCATGAAGACGACTTGCTGCCTCACACGTCATCTACCAAGCCCTCAGCATTTGATAATACTAAGACAGTCCAGGTATGGACACAGGAGAACCCCTCGCTGACCAGCAGACAGAGCTTCACTCCTATTATGGCAGGGGTACAAGAGGGAGAAAGAGAGGAGGATCGCAGCATAAGCTGGTGGCAGTCTGGGACCCTGAGCTAACTACCCACATCAGACGGGAAGATGCTACTCTTGAGTGCTAAACAGCCTCTGCGTATGTTAAAGCAGTCAGATCGCCCACAGCTGGTTCAACTTTGTATTGTCAATACCTCTCCCTCTGATACGCAAGGTACTGACCTCCATATGAGTCATTGCTCAGAAAGACCATCTAGAGACGCTGAGAAGTCTCCATCTAACTTTCTGCAGCTAGACATCTCGTCCACGAGTGCAGCCCATAGTGTCTTACCTGGCAGTGTTGAGCCAATACCGAACCCCCTGGAGCTGCAGCTAGTAGAGAGGAGGTAACAGTTAGGCTTCCTTTTAATGCATCCTGAAATCTTTCTGCCAAATACAGCTGAGAGTTGGTCCGTGAGTGAACTGCCAATTACAGGACATTGCTTTGGGAATAGTAAGCATCCTAGAGGTGAATCCATACTAATAGGCACTTGCAGCCTATTTACCGTATGTGGCATAGGTTAATGAGGGGACGCCACGCATCTTCTGTTTCCTTTCCTTAAGGCAGTAGAAAGTGCTATACATGCCGTTTGAAGAGTTTTTTTTTTAGTTATTTACTAGCCCCACTGATCACCGTTAATGAAGACATAATTAAGCTGTCTGATATGGTGTGTTTTTTTTCTCAGAAACCGGTTGTATTTCTTTAGTGATCCTGGGGACAGTTTTCCTTTTCCATTTAGAACTGAACTTGTTGGGACCATGAGACTGTTTATTCTACCACAGCTTTCATAGCATTTTTTTTTAATTATGCTGATTGGTGTAATAATGTGTTTTATATTTATTATGTTCATATATTGCTGTACAATGTCAGTACTTCATTTCCTATATGTTATGGCTAGGGTTCTGGCTTATAACTATGTTCTCTCAGTTATGTATGAATGAGCGCTGTGGTCCAGTTATTTGATCTATTTAATACCACATACTTCTTTCCTCTGGCAAGATAGCCTTTATAGTCAACTTATCTAGGTTCTAGTAAAAAAAAATCCACACAAGATTTTATTATATGCTCACAGTTTAAGGAACTTGCCCTTTTTTTTTTTTTTTTTTTTTTTTTAGTAGCAGGTCCCACAAGTGCACTCATAGCTATCTAGGATTAACTACTTCTCATACCACTTGTCTTTGAGACCTTCTTCCGTATCCTTTCTATATACACTCTCTACACCAGCTAGCATAAGCCTTTAGTGTCCCACAAGTAATCTCTTTGTAAATTGTACTAGTTGCTGTTTCAGTTATTAAATATACTAAATGCAGGGGTTAGACGATTTGCCACATCTGCAGGGTAATAATGTTACCAAAAAGATAGCGTCTGTTAGTATTTTCATTTATGACATCTGCATTTTAAAGTAGAATTAAATAGGCTTGTAAATTATTGGTTCCCTTTATCTTTATGTAAATATTCCTGATATGTAGTAAGCCCCCTTGTTTTATTGCAATGCTAGATGTAACTCCAATTCATAGAAAATTTTCTTTTGCATATGGCTGTCTCGCTGTAAAATGGGTGATAACTCCTACTTTGTTTCATTACCAAACTTATTTTAAAAATACAAAAATTGCACTCTCCAGTATGCACAGTAGAGCTTCCAACTACTTACAGTCATAAAACACCTGACTTTCTCTTCAGCACATACCCTATTCACCTAGGGGGTCGAATGTAGCCCTTACTTCACAATGAAATATTTTTATAATTTAATAATTTTGCACTGCTAGCCGTCTAAATCAGAGTCTGATTATTAACATCTACAGGAAGGATTCTCTCTTACCTAATAATAAGCAATGCCACCTCAAGTATGCCATATACCCCCTAATGTACTCCTAATTTCCAAGGGCCTAGCATTACTATATGCAACATTCATTAATCCTTCTATTAATATAACATCTGGGGCAAAGGTAAAATGCTATACAGTGCCTCTAATACATGGGTGCAGCGTATATATAGCAACAAGTTATTTAGGGACAGCTTGTGTAATAGAGAGCCTTTAATCTAAGTAAAAAAGGAAAACTCTGAGGTGCAGGGTTCTAGGCTCGGATGCTAATAGGCACATTAAAGATATATACTGTGAACACTGTGCAAGTCATAGGATGTGCTAAGTTGACAGTTTTTGTTATATAACTTTGCGACATTTTTGGTACAGCTTGTCATTTGGTATTTTATCATTCTTTCCCTCATGTATGTTTGAACCTGCTCCTCAGAAGGAAAAGAAAGGAGGAAAAAAAAAGGGGGGGGGGGAAGAAAGAGAAGGGGAAAAAAAAAGAAGAAAAAGAAAAGGGAAGAAAAGAAATGTGTTCCTTTGAAGTCTACCCTTGTGATTATATTACATTGACCGCTACTCATTCCCTGCACCTTACTATTTTGGTATTTTATAAGACTCCTCCCCCCTATTCCCTCCCCCACTCCAACTAGAGCGGCTCTTGCCCGCTGAATTTCCTCTCCCCCTCTCCGTTAACTTGGTCCAAAAGTGATCAAACGCAAACTAACTCTCACTTGCCACAATTTCTTTTAAGATTACATAATTCCATGAATGGCAAGGTGGAGACTACACTTGTTATTTCTATAATATAAAAACGAGGTTTCATTGTTCTTTATTGGTATACTGGTTATGTTTGTTTTGCAATATTACTCTCGTTTACTAGATATCTGTTGTAAACTTCATTATCTACAATACTTGTAATACGAATACCAGACACAGCTTTATATTGCATAATTATTGTTTTGATGTTCTTCCAGGGACGCACAGTCTCTATACCCAGATTTGTTGTATCTCTACTTTTTTGTTATGTTTTTGGGTATACTTTATATGTTATATGTTCATTGTCACTGGATGAATACTTGCTGTAATCCTTCTCAAAACCTCAATAAAAATATATTAAAAAAAAATAAAAAAATAAAAATATCTCTTTTGTGTTCCATAATGTGTTCTCGTAATTCCCTGTAGGTTTTTCCTATGTAATACATTGGACATTTACAAAATAGCATGTATACAATTCCCTCACTGCCACAAGAAATATGCCCTTTGACTTTTTGTATTTTTCCATTTTTATCAGTAAATCTGCTATCTTTTGCCATATTCTGGCAAACTGAGCAATGGCTACATTTATAATTTCCATCTTTGTTCCTCCATTTTTCCAACCAAGATGATTTGGGTTTATGGGTAAGATGGCTCCTTACTAATTTATTCTTTACATTATTTGCTTTCCTTGCTATTAAGGATGGTTTATCTCCTATAATGTCAGATAAAGATGGTTCTGCTTGTAAAATGTGCCAGTGTCTTTCTAAAATTCTTCTTACTACTTGCCGTTTATTATGGTAATTTGTTATAAATCTTACAGGGCCTGAATTTAACAATTTGTTCTCATTGCTCATATAAAGTAGGTCCTCCCTGGTTTTAAGTTTTGAACGATTATAGGCTATGTTTAGGGTTTTATCCGGATATCCTCTATCTCTGAATCTATTTTTAAGATGTCTGGCTTCCAATTTAAATTTCTCATCTTCAGAACAATTTATTTTTAGTCTTAAATATTGACCATAAGGTATATTATTTATTAAAGCTTGCGGGTGGTGACTATTATAAGCTAGCAGTGTATTTCCTGCTGTTGGTTTCCTATATGTGGATGTTTCTATCTTATTTTGAAGTATCTTCACATTTAAATCTAGAAATGAAATGGCCGATTTATCTTGTGAAAATGTAAATTTCAGATTCCATTTATTAGAATTCAATTTATTCATAAATGTAATTAAATTTTCTTCCGTATTCTCCCAGATAACTAGAATATCATCTAGAAATCTTAGCCATAGGCCTATGCTATTGTTCTGGTTAAATTCATCTTCAAGAACACAATCTTGTTCCCATTTGCCAAGATATAAACAGGCGTAAGTTGGAGCACAGCATGTCCCAATCGCTGTTCCAAGTATTTGTTCATAATATTTTCCATTAAATGTAAAAAAGTTATGACCCAGAATGAATTTAAGTAGTTCTAAAACAAACTCTGTATGTTTCTCATATATTGGTCCTCTTTGTTGTAGATAGAATTTGCATGCTTCTATTCCTAGGTTATGTGGAATTGAGGAGTATAGCATTTCTACATCTATTGCTACCAAAATTGTATCTTTTTTTTACTGCAATATCATCTAATTTTTTGAGAACATCCAGGTTGTCTTTTATGTATGATGGTAAACTTTGTAGATGTGGGCGTAAACAAAAAACAACAAATTGGGAGATGTTTTCTGTGATTGAGCCTTGGCCTGAAACTATTGGTCTCCCTGGGGGAGGGAATTTAGCTTTACAAAGTTTTGGGATGGTACAGAATGTCGGTACTGTGGGGTATTTTACATATAGATATTGAAATTCTTTTTTGGTAATTAAATTATCCTCTAAGGCCTTAGAGAGTATAGATTTTAAATGGTCATTGTATTTTTGTGTTGGATCAGATTTTAAGAGTTTATATTGTTTCTTATCTTTTAGCTGTCTTTCACATTCATCAATGTAGTCTTTAGTGTTAAGCACCACTACATTGACACCTTTATCGGATGGCTTTATTGTAATATATGTATCCTCACTTAATTCTTTCATAGCTTGCCTTTGTATCTGGCTTATATTATCCACAAAATCACTATCTACATCTAAAAGGTTTATATCCTTTTCTACCATTTTCACAAAGTTATGGACTAGTGGTACAGATGAGAGAGACGGCATATATTCTGATTTTGGTTTTAAATTACTGAAACCAATATTAGTTATCTCATCTTCTACCTGTTCCTGTGAAGCCATTTGTATTTTTTCCTTTTCTAAGGATTCTAAACTTCTTAAGGATTCTAACCCATGCATATTCAAAGATTGTGTATTTTGCTTATGTTTATATTGTTTTTTTTTAAATAACTTTCCTTGCAAATAAGTTAAGATCCTTAACCAGAGTAAATTTGTCACACTTTGCTGTGGGTGAAAAAGTTAGACCTTTGCTAAGTAATTCTATATGTTCTTTTTTTTAGGGATTTTGTAGATAAATTAACCACATTTATTTGTTCTGTCTTTCTTTCTGTTGGAATCTTGTTTGATACCGTCTACTCCCTCTTTGACTGTTTATGTTTCCTCCCCCCCCCTTCTCCTTTTGTATTTGTTTTGGGGTCTAAAAAACTCTTTTGCTTTTCTCTAAATGTTTTTGTATTTTGTTGGTCATCCCCACTTGAATTCTCTGTTTCCGAACCACTTGTCATACTCCCTGTATAGTCATACACTTTATTCTCATTATAGTCTGCCCAATCCCTCTGGAATTTCCGTTTCATTCTAAATTTAATTGCATCCTGTACTTTCCTTATTTCCATTTTAACCATGCCTAGTTGTTTCTCATATTCCTCATTATCTTTCCATATATTCAGATTTTCTTTTATCTCTGTTAGTTCTGTTTCAATCTGTGTTAATCTTAATTTATTTTCTTCTATCATTAATTTCATCCATTTTTGTGAACACTCGCTTGCATATTCTTCCCATTTCTTTCTAAAATCTTCTAAGAGTGGGTCATTTAAATTGGTGCCAGGTTTCTTCCTAATTCTAAGCCCTCTCGGTATCATTTCTGATTCTATATATTTGTTCAAACTAGAGATTTCCCATTTTAGCCTCTGTTCCTTTAATAATTTCTTCTTATAATCTTTAAATGTTTTATATATACTTGCATTTTCTGGTGCTGTCTGCACTATAGTTCCCCCGGCTGATGGTATAGAGAATGTCTCATTTACATAATAATCCCATTCATTATCATTTAATTCTGCCATGTTTTAGAAAAATATATCCTTAATAACCTGTCATCTACCCTTGGAGTTCCTAGGGTTGTCTAAAACCTTAATAACCAAATGTGTGCGCGATATCAGAAAGGCTTCTGCTGAAGACAAGACAATTAATAAAAATATAATATATCAGTACTACATTTTTATATAGTATCTCCCCAAAAGTAAAAGGATTTATGGGGTATCCCCCAATCGTTCACCCTTTACCTGTGCATGGAGAGATAGATAATTAGTTGTAAGTCTAAAATAAAAAATAGTAACTCTTAATCTAGCACATTGGGAAAGATAAAAATAAAATAACCAGGGTTAGTACTTCCCTAGAGAAACACAGACAGATAACAGGTCGTGTTGTTTAAACAATTTATCTGTAATCACATTTCTAGCAAAAAACAAAAACAGTGTACCTATTATAAATTCTATGAGGCAACAAATTATAACTAAACATCTGAAAGTCCCATGTTATAAAGTGAGTCGTATTAAAGTGATGGTAAACTCTCCCCTTTATAAAATCAGATCTGGAATGTAAGCGCTATTTTAGATGGAGTTTAATTCATTTGCTGTAATGAAGATGCAGTATAACTTAGTTATTAATATAGATATGAAATTCAAATACTGCATGTTCCTTCGCCCACTTCAAAAGTAAACTTTTCTGTGAGCTAACAGATTGAATTGTTGTCCAATCAGCACTCTCCCCATATGGCACTTTTGTTGTAGCTAGAGCATTGATTGGAGAGTAATTCAATCATTTAGCTGACAGGAAAATTGACTTTTGAAGTGGGTGGTGTAACGTGGGGTATTTGAATTTCATATCTATATTAATAACTAAGTTATAGCGCATCTTCATTGCACATGATGAATAAAACCCCATCTAAAATTGCGCTTACATTCCAGATCTGATTTTAAAAAGGGGAGAGTTTACCATCACTTTAATAACCCTATGAATGAGAATAAAGTGTATGATTATACAGGGAGTATGACAAGTGGTTCGGAAACAGAGAATTCAAGTGGGGATGACCAACAAAATACAAAAACATTTAGAGAAAAGCAAAAGAGTTTTTTAGACCCCAAAACAAATACAAAAGGAGAAGGGGGGGAGGAAACATAAACAGTCAAAGAGGGAGGAGACGGTATCAAACAAGATTCCAACAGAAAAAAAGACAGAACAAATAAATGTGGTTAATTTATCTACAAAATCCCTAAAAAAAGAACATATAGAATTACTTAGCAAAGGTCTAACTTTTTCATCCACAGCAAAGTGTGACAAATTTACTCTGGTTAAGGATCTTAACTTATTTGCAAGTAAAGTTATTTTTTAAAAAAAAACAATATAAACATAAGCAAAATACACAATCTTTGAATATGCATGAGTTAGAATCCTCAAGAAACAATGTAAGTGATCACAGCGCCAAACGGCCTAAGGGTAAGTACACACACACGTCTAGGAAGACTGAATAAATTTATTGTATACAAAATAGTACTGATAAAATTAATAAAAGCAGGAGTCTAAAACTAAAACAAACACAAAAACAATTTACCAGTTGGTAGGGGAAACTGTTACATTAACCCCGCTGGCAACAATGTTAAAATGACTTAAATGATTAGGCTAAAAAGTATACTATGACACAATCGTACAATGACACCCTTCCCTAGAAATTGGGTGTGTCGGGGTTTGTGGGTGAGCGCGGTCGAATACCACCTACTAAATCAAACCGTTAAATGATGGCAGCAATAAACGTTGGTGACACCATTTAAGAGAGTATAAAGCTGATAAGTAAAGTGCTAGAGATGTAGCACAATAGATGTCAGTGGGGTTATGGATCCATATCTAAGGATTGGCCGCAGTGAAGATCCTGAAATTGGAGTGCTTGACAATCGCCGCACTCAAATTGGAATCTCTGATGCTGACCCCTGACTACAAGGGATTCTGTGTTACCAGAATAGTGCTAGGTGTATAGCAAAAAAATCAAACAGTAAAACAAGGTGGGTACAAGCAAAATAAGCAATAAAAAATCCTAGCAGTAATTACACAAATCTATACAACAGTGTAATAGTGAAACAAGTGGGTGAAATGCAAATAAGTGATAAACAATGCTAGCACTAATTCCACAGATCGAGTACAATAATCAACAAAGGATAAAAAGTGGTGTTCAACAAAGGATAACAAGGAGCACTGCAGTGAGTAGGTGTTGGAGAAAAAGGTGTAAGTGAGCAGAGTCAGTTCAAAATCTGTAAAAGTAAAAATAAAAAACTGTGCGATAGCACTAAATAATCCAGAGAAACTTCTGTTGGGCCAAAAAAGGAAATAGGTGAGGAAAAAATGAGAAGTACAAGAATGATTCAAACGTCAGTGTGTCAGTGAAAAAATAAATAATAATAAACAGACACAACAGTCTATTAGTCAATTAAAAATGTTCCATTATAGGTCTTTTTCCATGTGAAAAAAGTGATGATAGCTGGAAGAGGATTATCCAGGAAATCCTTTGGAGAGTCCAGCTGTGTCTATGAGAATACCGTGGATCCCTAAAATCAAAAATAAAACATAGAGTGGCAAAGTTTTTTAAAAAAGAGAATAATCAGAAAGATGCTTACCAATGTGTCGTCTACGCGTTTCGGTCCTCACAAGACCTTTATCAAGACTTAGAATCCTTAAGAAGAATGGCTTCACAGGAACAGGTAGAAGATGAGATAACTAATATTGGTTTCAGTAATTTAAAACCAAAATCAGAATATATGCCATCCCTCTCATCTGTACCACTAGTCCATAACTTTGTGAAAATGGTAGAAAAGGATATAAACCTTTTAGATGTAGATAGTGATTTTGTGGATAATATAAGCCAGATACAAAGGCAAGCTATGAGAGAATTAAGTGAGGATACATATATTACAATAAAGCCATCCGATAAAGGTGTCAATGTAGTGGTGCTTAACACTAAAGACTACATTGATGAATGTGAAAGACAGCTAAAAGATAAGAAACAATATAAACTCTTAAAATCTGATCCAACACAAAAATACAATGACCAATTAAAATCTATACTCTCTAAGGCCTTAGAGGATAATTTAATTACTAAAAAAGAATTTCAATATCTATATGTAAAATACCCCACAGTACCGACATTCTATACCATCCAAAAACTTCATAAAGCTAAATTCCCTCCCCCAGGAAGACCAATAGTTTCAGGCCAAGGCTCAATCACAGACAACATCTCCCAATATGTTGATTTTTGTTTACGCCCACATCTACAAAGTTTACCATCATACATAAAAGGCACCCTGGATGTTCTCAAAAAATTAGATGATATTACAGTAAAAAAAAAGATACAATTTTGGTAGCAATAGATGTAGAAATGCTATACTCCTCAATTCGACACAACCTAGGAATAGAAGCATGCAAATTCTATCTGCAACAAAGCGGACCAATATATGAGAAACATACAGAGTTTGTTTTAGAACTACTTAAATTCATCCTGGGTCATAACTTTTTTATATTTAATGGAAAATATTATGAACAAATACTTGGAACAGCGATGGGGACATGCTGTGCCCCAACTTACGCCTGTTTATATCTTGGCAAATGGGAACAAGATTGTGTTCTTGAAGATGAATTTAACCAGAACAATAGCATAGGCCTATGGCTAAGATTTCTAGATGATATTCTAGTTATCTGGGAGAATACGGAAGAAAATTTAATCCAATTTATGAATAAATTGAATTCTAATAAATGGAATCTGAAATTTACATTTTAACAAGATAATTCGGTCATTTCATTTCTAGATTTAAATGTGAAGATACTTCAAAATAAGATAGAAACATCCACATATAGGAAACCAACAGCAGGAAATACACTGCTAGCCTATAATAGTCACCACCCGCAAGCTTTAATAAATAATATACCTTATGGTCAATATTTAAGACTAAAATGAAATTGTTCTGAAGATGAGAAATTTAAATTGGAAGCCAGAGATCTTAAAAATAGATTCAGAGATAGAGGATATCCGGATAAAACCCTAAAAATAGCCTATAATCGTTCAACACTTAAAAACCAGGGAGGACCTACTATATATGAGCAATGAGAACAAATCATTAAATTCAGGCCCTGTAAGATTTATAACAAATTACCATAATAAATGGCAAGTAGTAAGAAGAATTTTAGAAAGACACTGGCACATTTTACAGGCAGAACCATCTTTATCTGACATTATAGGAGATAAACCATCCTTAACAGCAAGGAAAGCAAATAATTTAAAGGATAAATTAGTAAGGAGCCATCTTACTCATAAACCCAAATCATCTTGGTTGGAAAAATGGAGGAACAAAGATGGAAATTATAAATGTCGCCATTGCAACAAATCTGCAACAGATAGCAGATTTACTGATAAAAATGGTAAAATACAAAAAGTCAAAGGGCATTTTTCTTGCGGCAGTGAGGGAATTGTATACATGCTATTTTGTAAATGTCCAATGTATTACATAGGAAAAACCTACAGGGAATTACAAGAACGCATTAAGGAACACAAAAGAGATATTAAAAATGTGAATATAAAAACAAGTGCAGTTGCAAGACACTTCCTAGAATGCCACCAAAGTGATAAAAAAACAATTGAGATTTAGAGGTTTAGAAGCAGTTGATTTCAAAGGAAGAGGTGGTGATCTAGATAAAAAAACTTTTGCAACTGGAATGCAAATGGATATATAATTTAAAACCACTAAAACCCCTAGGTCTAAATGAAGAAATCAATTATGCTCCATTCTTAGGAACTACAAAGGAAGAAAAATTAGAAACATGAGGGCACTTTAGGGAAACTATATTATTAATGTGAACTGTAATACTTAGGTTTTTTCTAAATCCCATAGTAAAATTGGGGCAATATAATGATTTACGATTGCAAGTATAATAGATAAGAAAGATTTACTAATACTCTCCACTTAAAATGTCTTTATATATTATTCTGGAAAAATAATCATTTTGTATATATATAGGATGTATTTACTATGAGGTATAATGTGATGGATTAAGAGTTACTATTTTTTCTTTTAGACATAACTAATTATCTAACTCTCCGTGCACAGGTAAAGGGTGAACGATTGGGGGATACCCCATAAATCCTTTTACTTTTGGGGAGATACTATATACAAATGTAGTGCTGATATATATATATATATATATATATATATTTATATATATATATATATATATATATATATACATATACACATCCTTCTAATATTAGTACATGGAAAGAAAAGAATAGTCCCATGACTGTTTATTAAATGATCTATTTTTCAAGCACATACCTGCTATTATATATAATTTACTTTGAAATATCAACACAGCTCCAGCAGATAATGAGTGTTAAAGTCTTGTATTTTAACAAAGTGAGGGTGGAGTTTGATACAGCCATATAATGATTTTTCTTTGTGATTTAGAGATGTACAAATCATAAAATGTTAATTAAGGGTTAATGACAACTTTAGGCAGTATAATTTAGAATTTAAAATAATATTTGTACATATTATTATATGTTGACTACATAATAACTTCTGTTATGTCACTTGCTAAATTAAAGTGACAGTCTAGCTTTATGTTCTATTTCCATTCTAATATGTGTCATGCACATTTTTAGTAAAGTTTAATATATTCTTAAAAAATATAGGTTAGTTTTCATGGTATCCTTAGTTACAAGATCACATAGGTAGATTAAATGATTGTATGCCATATTGATTAGTTTCCACTCTAGTGGAGTCATTTGAAGGGTCAATTAACTCATATTTGTTTCAAATTCAATTTGTTCACAATTATACACTTTATCTGCTGGAGTGTTAAAAATATTTTACAAGTATAACCGTTAACCCTTTATTTATTTAAAATAGTTTATCTTTTGGTATCTCAAACTATTCTGAAGGTTTTTGGTCTTAAGGCCAAGCTGTGTAAACACAGCAATCCTAACAAATTACACTTCCAGTGGGGCATACAAGAGATAAGGTAATACAATGTTTAATTTAATTGTTTGTTGATTGGTTTACACACATATGTAAGATAAAGAAGAATGTATATGTACACAATGTCAAAAAAGTTAGGAGATAGGATTATATCGACAAGCTACAAACATTTTATTTGGTTGTGGCTTCAAATCATTAAATAAGTATTCATATAAAAACTGTTAAAATAGAATTTCATACATTATATACTCTGCTGCTAATTAAATAAGGAATAGTAAACACATTAAATGAACCAAATATTATAGTATACTGTCCCTTTAAGAGTCTGCACTGATTAATTAAAAAACTCCATAAAAGGACAGAGATAAGTGGCCAGTGTACACCGGCTTACATATAAAGGTCCTCACACAGGTCAAATGTATATTCGTATAACAGGGTCGAGTTTGCCAAAATGTGGAATGGGTATTAAAGTAAATATCTATATTTTGTTGACTGTCCCTTTAAATATTTATAACTTTTCACGGGGTATACACCCATCTATTTAAATGTATTATTATATTAAGACATGACTGCATCTAAATGATATTTTAAAAACATTAGCATTGCAGATTTACTTTTAGAATAGTGTGTATTGCATGCATTCATCAATGAGAAGAGCAATATTGTAAAAGTAAATATGTCAGCTATTTTGTTGTTGTTAATCGCTTGTGATGGCTATTTCCTTTGTAGTGAAAGGGAAATGCAACCCAAAGTTAATCTTACATGATTCCGAAAAAAAGTGAATTTTAATAGAAATAACATTTTTATAAGATAATCACATATGGTTCATTCTCTTGTTATCCTAAGTTTGAAAAAAAAGATATACATAGGCTTATGAGCAGCAAAGCATTACTGGGAGATATCTGCTTATTTGTGGGTGGACAACAATGCAGAGTTGCAATGGTTAGCCAGATGTCTTCAGATACTTCACAGTATTGCATATCTGCTCCTTAACAATAAATACACCAAGAGAAATGAAAATAAAAAAATATTTTTATGTGAATATTTCAGACAAATACATGCTCTATTTTATCCTTTGAAAATAAGGAACACAAGTTTATTTTATGTAAAATAAATCTAGTTCCTTTATTTTCTCAAAGTAATGTCCATTATAAATACTAAGAACACATTTAACCATTATTGAAATATAGCGTGGTAAACGTATCTTTCAACACGAGATTCTCCATTATGAAAATTAAAATATAATTTCACATCATCACTTAGCACACAATTGATGTGCATTGTTGGGAAGATATACAATATTAAAATTCTGGATTCAAAAATATTTTGTAAAAACTTGAACAATGTTACACATCTATTGATCAATATTAAACTTTGAATTGTGATATTGCTCTAAAGTCTGGTTTACCCATTCTGTGAGACCATTAGTCTGAGGATGGTGTGCCGACAGTCAAGAATCAATTTTGAGCAGACAACATAATTGTCTCCAAACATTGTAAGTAAATTGTGTACCTCTGTCAGTTATAATTGTGTTGGGTAATCCATGTAATATCACAATATGGTTGATAAAGATCTCTGCTGTTTTTAGTGCAGAAGGTAACCCTTTAAGTGGTATAAGACAAAAATATTAAAAATAAAACTTCGTACTAAGGATACCTGCACACATCAAACTAACGCCTAGATTTAGAGTTCTGTGGCCAAAGGGGTGCGTAGCTAACGCTGGCTTTTTTCTGGCCTCACCTTTTAAATACCGCTGGTATTGAGAGTTCACAGAATGGCTGCGTTAGGCTCCAAAAGATGAGCGTAGAGCATATTTAACGCAACTTCAACTCTCGATACCAGAGGTGCTAACGGACGCGGCCAGCTTAAAAAACGTGCTTGTGCACGATTACCCCATAGAAAACAATGGGGCTGTTTGAGCTGAAAAAAAACCTAACACCTGCAAAAAAGCCGCGTTCAGCTCCTAACGCAGCCCCATTGTTTGCTATGGGGAAACACTTCCTAACATGTACCCCGAGTCTAAACACCCCTAACCTTACACTTATTAACCTGCCGCCCCCGCTATCGCTGACCCCTGCATATTTTTTTAACCCCTAATCTGCCGCTCAGTAAACCGCTGCTACTTACATTATCCCTATGTACCCCTAATCTGCTGCCCCTAACACCGCCGACCCCTATATTATATTTATTAACCCCTAATCTGCCCCCCACAACGTCGCCTCCACCTGCCTACACTTATTAACCCCTAATCTGCTGAGCGGACCGCACCGCTATTATAATAAAGTTATTAACCCCTAATCCGCCTCACTCCCGCCTCAATAACCCTATAATAAATAGTATTAACCCCTAATCTGCCCTCCCTAACATCGCCGACACCTAACTTCAAACATTAACCCCTAATCTGCCGACTGGAGCTCACCGCTATTCTAATAAATGTATTAACCCCTAAAGCTAAGTCTAACCCTAACACTAACACCCCCCTAAGTTAAATATAATTTAAATCTAACGAAATAAATTAACTCTTATTAAATAAATTATTCCTATTTAAAGCTAAATACTTACCTGTAAAATAAATCCTAATATAGCTACAATATAAATTATAATTATATTATAGCTATTTCTCTTGTTAAGTGTATCCAGTCCACGGATCATCCATTACTTATGGGATATTAACTCCTCCCCAACAGGAAGTGCAAGAGGATTCACCCAGCAGAGCTGCTATATAGCTCCTCCCCTAACTGCCATTACCAGTCATTCTCTTGCACCCAACGAATAGATAGGATGTGTGAGAGGACTGTGGTGATTATACTTAGTTTCATACCTTCAATCAAAAGTTTGTTATTTTATAATAGCACCGGAGTGTGTTATTCCTTCTCTGGTAGAATTTGAAGAAGAATCTACCTGAGTTTTTCTATGATTTTAGCCGGAGTAGTTAAGATCATATTGCTGTTTCTCGGCCATCTGAGGAGAGGTAAACTTCAGATCAGGGGACAGCGGGCAGATTAATCTGCAAAGAGGTATGTAGCAGCTTATTATTTTCTGACAATGGAATTGATGAGAAAATTCTGCCATACCGATATAATGTAAACTCAGCCTTAAATGCAGTAGCAGCAACTGGTATCAGGCTGTCATGTATGTATATTTTACACTTCAGTATTCTGGGGAATGGCACTTCACTGGAATTATACTGTATGCATAAAACTTTAGCCTAATTTGCAGGGACTAGCAACAGGCTTTTTAATAACACTCAATTTATTAATGTTAAACATTTTTTGCTGGCATGTAAAATCGTTTAATTTTCTGAGGTACTGGGTGAAAAAATGTTTTGGGCACTATTTTTTTCCACTTGGCAGTCGTTTTATTTAATTTATGACAGTTTACTGATCTCTCTCACTGTTATGTGTGAGGGGGAGGGGCCTTTTTTGGCGCTTTTGCTACGCATCAAAAAATTCAGTCAGAAGTTTATTGTCTTCCCTGCATGATCCGGTTCATCTCTACAGAACTCAGGGGTCTTCAAAACTTGTTTTGAGGGAGGTAATCACTCACAGCAGAGCTGTGAGATTGTAGTTGACTGTGATAAAAAAACGTTTCTGTATTTTTTTATTTTTTTTATCTGCTATCAGGGTTAGTTATCCTTTGCTAATGGGAGCAATCCTTTGCTAAAATTGTGTTTTTTTACAAAGATTTGATGCTATAACTTTTCAGTTTATTAATTTTCAACTGTCATAACTTTTTCTGTGCTTCTTATAGGCACAGTACGTTTTCATATTATAGTAAATTACTTGAAAAGTATTTCCAAGTTGCTAGTTTATTTGCTAGTGTGTTAAACATGTCTGATTCAGAGGAAGATATCTGTGCTATATGTGCTAAAGCCAAAGTGGAGCCCAATAGAAATTTATGTACTAACTGTATTGATGCTACTTTAAATAAAAGTCAATCTGTACAAATTGAACATATTTCACCAAACAACGAGGGGAGAGTTATGCCGACTAACTCGCCTCACGTGTCAGTACCTGCATCTCCCGCTCGGGAGGTGCGTGATATTGTAGCGCCGAGTACATCTGGGCGGCCATTACAAATCACATTACAGGATATGGCTACTGTTATGACTGAAGTTTTGGCTAAATTACCAGAACTAAGAGGTAAGCGTGATCACTCTGGGGTGAGAACAGAGTGCGCTGATAATATTAGGGCCATGTCAGACACTGCGTTACAATTTGCAGAACATGAGGACGGAGAGCTTCATTCTGCGGGTGACGGTTCTGATCCAAACAAACTGGATTCAGATATTTCAAATTTTAAATTTAAGCTGGAAAACCTCCGTGTATTACTAGGGGAGGTGTTAGCGGCTCTGAATGATTGTAACACAGTTGCAATACCAGAGAAAATGTGTAGGTTGGATAAATATTTTGCGGTACCGGCGAGTACTGACGTTTTTCCTATACCTAAGAGACTTACTGAAATTGTTACTAAGGAGTGGGATAGACCCGGTGTGCCGTTCTCACCCCCTCCGATATTTAGAAAGATGTTTCCAATAGACGCCACCACACGGGACTTATGGCAAACGGTCCCTAAGGTGGAGGGAGCAGTTTCTACTTTAGCTAAGCGTACCACTATCCCGGTGGAGGATAGCTGTGCCTTTTCAGATCCAATGGATAAAAAGTTAGAGGGTTACCTTAAGAAAATGTTTGTTCAACAAGGTTTTATATTGCAACCTCTTGCATGCATTGCGCCTGTCACGGCTGCAGCAGCATTTTGGTTTGAGTCTCTGGAAGAGACACTTGAATCAGCTCCATTAGATGAGATTACACACAAGCTTAAAGCCCTTAAGTTAGCTAACTCATTTATTTCAGATGCCGTAGTACATTTAACTAAACTTACGGCTAAGAATTCCGGATTCGCCATTCAGGCACGCAGAGCACTGTGGCTAAAATCCTGGTCAGCTGACGTTACTTCTAAATCTAAATTGCTTAATATACCTTTCAAAGGGCAGACCTTATTCGGGCCCGGGTTGAAAGAAATTATCGCTGACATTACAGGAGGTAAAGGCCATGCCCTGCCTCAAGACAGAGCCAAACCTAAGGCTAGACAGTCTAATTTTCGTTCCTTTCGTAATTTCAAAGCAGGAGCAGCATCAACTTCCTCTGCACCAAAACAGGAAGGAGCTGTTGCTCGCTACAGACAAGGCTGGAGACCTAACCAGTCCTGGAACAAGGGCAAGCAGGCCAGGAAACCTGCTGCTGCCCCTAAGACAGCATGAATCGAGGGCCCCCGATCCGGGAACGGATCTAGTGGGGGGCAGACTTTCTCTCTTCGCCCAGGCTTGGGCAAGAGATGTCCAGGATCCCTGGGCGTTAGAGATCATATCTCAGGGATACCTTCTAGACTTCAAATTCTCTCCCCCAAGAGGGAGATTTCATCTGTCAAGGTTGTCAACAAACCAAATAAAGAAAGAGGCGTTTCTACGCTGCGTACAAGATCTTTTATTAATGGGAGTGATCCATCCGGTTCCGCTGTCGGAACAAGGACAAGGGTTTTACTCAAATCTGTTTGTGGTTCCCAAAAAAGAGGGAAATTTCAGGCCAATCTTGGATTTAAAGATCCTAAACAAATTCCTAAGAGTTCCATCGTTCAAAATGGAAACTATTCGGACAATTTTACCCATGATCCAAAAGGGTCAGTACATGACCACAGTGGATTTAAAGGATGCTTACCTTCACATACCGATTCACAAAGATCATTACCGGTATCTAAGGTTTGCCTTTCTAGAAAGGCATTACCAGTTTGTAGCTCTTCCATTCGGATTGGCTACGGCTCCGAGAATCTTCACAAAGGTTCTGGGTGCTCTTCTGGCGGTACTAAGACCGCGAGGAATTGCGGTAGCTCCGTACCTAGACGACATTCTGATACAAGCTTCAAGCTTTCAAACTGCCAAGTCTCATACAGAGTTAGTACTGGCATTTCTAAGGTCGCATGGATGGAAGGTGAACGAAAAGAAGAGTTCTCTCTTTCCACTCACAAGAGTTCCCTTCTTGGGGACTCTTATAGATTCTGTAGAAATGAAGATTTACCTGACAGAAGACAGGTTAACAAAGCTTCAAAATGCATGCCGTGTCCTTCATTCCATTCAACACCCGTCAGTAGCTCAATGCATGGAGGTGATCGGCTTAATGGTAGCAGCAATGGACATAGTACCCTTTGCACGCCTACATCTCAGACCGCTGCAATTGTGCATGCTAAGTCAGTGGAATGGGGATTACTCAGACTTGTCCCCTACTCTGAATCTGTATCAATAGACCAGAAATTCTCTTCTATGGTGGCTTTCTCGGCCACATCTGTCCAGGGGGGTGCCATTCAGCAGGCCGGACTGGACAATTGTAACAACAGACGCCAGCCTACTAGGTTGGGGCACTGTCTGGAATTCTCTGAAGGCTCAGGGACAATGGAATCAGGAGGAGAGTCTCCTACCAATAAACATTCTGGAATTGAGAGCAGTTCTCAATGCCCTTCTGGCTTGGCCCCAGTTAACAACTCGGGGGTTCATCAGGTTTCAGTCGGACAACATCACGACTGTAGCTTACATCAACCATCAGGGAGGGACAAGAAGCTCCCTAGCAATGATGGAAGTATCAAAGATAATTCACTGGGCAGAGTCTCACTCTTGCCACCTGTCAGCAATCCACATCCCGGGAGTGGAGAACTGGGAGGCGGATTTCTTAAGTCGTCAGACTTTTCATCCGGGGGAGTGGGAACTTCATCCGGAGGTCTTTGCCCAAATACTTTGGGGCAAACCAGAGATAGATCTCATGGCGTCTCGACAGAACGCCAAGCTTCCTCGTTACGGGTCCAGATCCAGGGATCCGGGAGCGGTTCTGATAGATGCTTTGACAGCACCTTGGACCTTCGGGATGGCTTATGTGTTTCCACCCTTCCCGATGCTTCCTCGATTGATTGCCAGAATCAAACAGGAGAGAGCATCAGTGATTCTAATAGCGCCTGCATGGCCACGCAGGACTTGGTATGCAGATCTAGTGGACATGTCATCCTGTCCACCTTGGTTGCTACCTCTGAAACAGGACCTTCTGATCCAGGGTCCCTTCAAACATCAAAATCTAATTTCTCTGAAGCTGACTGCTTGGAAATTGAACGCTTGATTTTATCAAAACGTGGTTTTTCTGAGTCAGTTATTGATACCTTAATACAGGCTAGGAAGCCTGTTACCAGAAAGATTTACCATAAGATATGGCGCAAATACTTATATTGGTGCGAATCCAAGAGTTACTCATGGAGTAAGGTTAGGATTCCGAGGATATTGTCTTTTCTACAAGAAGGTTTAGAAAAGGGTTTATCAGCTAGTTCCTTAAAGGGACAGATTTCAGCTCTGTCCATTCTTTTACACAAACGTCTGTCAGAAGTTCCGGACGTTCAAGCTTTTTGTCAGGCTTTAGCTAGGATCAAGCCTGTGTTTAAAACTAATGTTAAAATTAATGTTTTACAGGGGGTTCCGTTTGTACCCCTTCATTCCATTGATATCAAGTTGTTATCTTGGAAAGTTCTGTTTTTAATGGCGATTTCCTCGGCTCGAAGAGTCTCTGAGTTATCTGCCTTACATTGTGATTCTCCTTATCTGATTTTTCATTCAGACAAGGTAGTTCTGCGTACTAAACCTGGGTTCCTACCTAAGGTGGTCACTAACAGGAATATCAATCAAGAGATTGTGGTTCCATCTTTGTGTCCTAATCCTTCTTCGAAAAAGGAACGTCTGCTACACAATCTAGATGTAGTCCGTGCCCTGAAATTTTATCTACAGGCAACTAAGGATTTTCGACAAACGTCTTCCCTGTTTGTCGTTTATTCTGGTCAGAGGAGAGGTCAAAAAGCTTCGGCTACCTCTCTCTCCTTTTGGCTTCGTAGCATAATACGGTTAGCCTA
This sequence comes from Bombina bombina, assembly GCF_027579735.1. NCBI lineage: Eukaryota > Metazoa > Chordata > Amphibia > Anura > Bombinatoridae > Bombina > Bombina bombina. The sequence continues at coordinate 935,858,145 of NC_069504.1, read as the reverse complement.
TGAGACTGCTGGACAGCAGCCTCCTGAAAGAATTACAGCACATTCTACTAGAGCTGTGGCTTCCACTTGGGCCTTTAAGAATGAGGCTTCTGTTGAACAGATTTGCAAGGCTGCAACTTGGTCTTCTCTTCATACTTTTTCCAAATTTTACAAATTTGACACTTTTGCTTCTTCGGAGGCTGTTTTTGGGAGAAAGGTTCTTCAGGCAGTGGTTCCTTCCATATAAAGAGCCTGCCTGTCCCTCCCGTCATCCGTGTACTTTAGCTTTGGTATTGGTATCCCATAAGTAATGGATGATCCGTGGACTGGATACACTTAACAAGAGAAAACATAATTTATGCTTACCTGATAAATTTATTTCTCTTGTAGTGTATCCAGTCCACGGCCCGCCCTGTCACTTTAAGGCAGGTAATTTTTCCATTAAACTACAGTCACCACTGCACCCTATGGTTTTCCTTTCTCTGCATGTTTTCGGTCGAATGACTGGTAATGGCAGTTAGGGGAGGAGCTATATAGCAGCTCTGCTGGGTGAATCCTCTTGCACTTAATGTTGGGGAGGAGTTAATATCCCATAAGTAATGGATGATCCGTGGACTGGATACACTACAAGAGAAATAAATGTATCAGGTAAGCATAAATTATGTTTTTAGGATTTATATTTATTTTACAGGTAACTTTGTATTTATTTTAACCAGGTACAATAGCTATTAAATAGTTAAGAACTATTTAATAGTTACCTAGTTAAAATAATTACAAAATTACCTGTAAAAAAATATTTACAAACATTAGAAAAATATTACAACAATTTTAAACTAATTACACCTACTCTAAGCCCCCTAATAAAATAACAAAGCCCCCCAAAATAAAAAAATGCCCTACTCTATTCTAAATTACAAAAGTTCAAAGCTCTTTTACCTTACCAGCCCTGAACAGGGCCCTTTGCGGGGCATGCCCCAAAGAATTCAGCTCTTTTGCCTGTAAAAAAACACATACAATACCCGCCCCCAACATTACAACCCACCACCCACATACCCCTAATCTAACCCAAACCCCCCTTAAATAAACCTAACACTAAGCCCCTGAAGATCTTCCTACCTTATCTTCACCATACCAGGTTCACCGATCGATCCAGAAGAGCTCCTCCGATGTCTTGATCCAAGCCCAAGCGGGGGGCTGAAGATGTCCATGATCCGGTCGAAGTCTTCATCCAAGCGGGAGTTGAATAGGTCCATGATCCGGTTGAAGTCTTCTATCAACGGCATCTTCAATCTTCTTTCTTCCGGATCCATGTAGTTCATCCCGCCAATGCGGAACATCCATCTTCACCGATGACTTCCCGACGAATGACGGTTCCTTTAAGGGACGTCATCCAAGATGGCGTCCCTCGAATTCCAATTGGCTGATAGGATTCTATCAGCCAATCGGAATTAAGGTAGGACAATTCTGAATGGCTAGTGGAATCAACCAATCAGAATCAAGTTCAATCCGATTGGCTGATTCAATCAGCCAATCAGATTGAACTCGCATTCTATTGGCTGTTCCGATCAGCCAATAGAATGCGAGCTCACTCTGATTGGCTGATCGGATCAGCCAATCGGATTGAACTTGATTCTGATTGGCTGATTCCATCAGCCAATCAGAATTTTCCTACCTTAATTCCGATTGGCTGATAGAATCCTATCAGCCAATCGGAATTCGAGGGACGCCATCTTGGATGACGTCCCTTAAAGGAACCGTCATTCGTCGGGAAGTCGTCGGTGAAGATGGATGTTCCGCGTCGGCGGGATGAACTACATGGATCCGGAAGAAAGAAGATTGAAGATGCCGTTAATAGAAGACTTCAGCTGGATCATGGACCTCTTCAGCTCCCGCTTGGATGAAGACTTTAGCCGGATCATGGATCTCTTCAGCTCCCGCTTGTATGAAGACTTCAGCCGGATCATGGACATCTTCAGCCCCCCGCTTGGGCTTGGATCAAGACATTGGAGGAGCTCTTCTGGATCGATCGGTGAACCTGGTATGGTGAAGATAAGGTAGGAAGATCTTCAGGGGCTTAGTGTTAGGTTTATTAAAGGGGGATTTGGGTTAGATTAGGGGTATGTGGGTGGTGGGTTGTAATGTTGCGGGGGGTATTGTATGTGTTTTTTTTACAGGCAAAAGAGCTGAATTCTTTGGGGCATGCCCCGCAAAGGGCCCTGTTCAGAGCTGGTAAGGTAAAAGAGCTTTGAACTTTTGTAATTTAGAATAGGGTAGGGCATTTTTTTATTTTGGGGGTCTTTGTTATTTTATTAGGGGGCTTAGAGTAGGTGTAATTAGTTTAAAATTGTTGTAATATTTTTCTGATGTTTGTAAATATTTTTTTATTTTTTGTAACTTAGTTCTTTTTTTTTTGTACTTTAGTTAGTTAATTTCATTGTATTTATTTGTAGATATTGTATTTAATTAATGTATTGATAGTTTAGTGTTAGGTTTAATTGTAGGTAATTGTAGGTATTTTATTTAATTGATTTATTGATAGTGTAGTGTTAGGTTTAATTGTAACTTAGGATAGGATTTATTTTACAGTTAATTTTGTAATTATTTTAACTATTTTAGCTATTAAATAGTTCTTAACTATGTAATAGCTATTGTACCTGGTTAAAATAAATACAAAGTTGCCTGTAAAATAAATATAAATCCTAAAATAACTATAATATAATTATAATTTATATTGTAGCTATATTACGGTTTATTTTACAGGTAAGTATTTAGCTTTAAATAGGAATAATTTATTTAATAAGAGTTAATTTATTTCATTAGATTTAAATTATATTTAACTTAGGGGGGTGTTAGGGTTAGGGTTAGACTTAGCTTTAGGGGTTAATCCATTTATTACAGTAGCGGCGAGATTCGGTCGGCAGATTAGGGGTCAATAATTGAAGTTAGGTGTCGGCGATGTTAGGGAGGGCAGATTAGGGGTTAATACTATTTATTATAGGGTTATTGAGGCGGGAGTGAGGCTGATTAGGGGTTAATAACTTTATTATAGTAGCGGTGTGGTCCGCTCAGCAGATTAGGGGTTAATAAGTGTAGGCAGGTGGAGGCGACGTTGAGGGGGGAAGATTGGGGGCTAATAAATATAATATAGGGGTCGGCGTTGTTAGGGGCAGCAGATTAGGGGTACATAAGGATAACGTAAGTAGCGGCGCTTTGCGGTCGGCAGATTAGGGGTTAATTATTGTAGGTAGCTGGCGGCGATGTTGTGGGGGGCAGGGTAGGGGTTAATAAATATAATATAGGGGTCGGCGGTGTTAGGGGCAGCAGATTAGGTGTACAAAAGTATAACGTAGGTGGCGGTCGGCAGATTAGGGGTTAAAAAAATGTAATCGAGTGGCGGCGATGTGGGGGGACCTCGGTTTAGGGGTACATAGGTAGTTTGTGGGTGTTAGTGTACTTTAGAGCACAGTAGTTAAGAGCTTTATAAACCAGCGTTAGCACAGAAAGCTCTTAACTACTGACTTTTTTCTGCGGCTGGAGTTTTGTCGTTAGATTTCTAATCCTCACTTCAGCCAAGACTCTAAATACCGGAGTTAGAAAGATCCCATTGAAAAGATAGGATACGCAATTGACGTAAGGGGATCTGCGGTATGGAAAAGCCGCGGCTGGAAAGTGAGCGTTAGACCCTTTAATGACTGACTCCAAATACCAGAGGGCGGAAAAAAACAGCGTTAGGAGCCTCTAACGCTGGTTTTGACGGATACCGCCCAACTCTAAATCTAGGCCTAAGATTGCACTCTGAAAGCAATCAAGTAGGAGACCCAAAAGATAAAAACAATGATAGATGTGGCGCTAAAAACAGCTCGGTAAAATCTAAGATTCAAGATTAATCAATATAAGGATAATACCTATTATTATATAAATAATAATACAGAAAAAACGGAATAAGATTCAATAGAAAAAATCACATAATCATAAAATAATAATGAACTCGGTAAAAACTAAACCAGGGCAGGCTCTCTTTAGGTTCAGAGACTCAACCGGGAACTTCAATCACTCTTTTCTGTGTATAGTGACCGGGTAGCCAGGTCCCTTTTCGCAGCTATTTTCCTTTCCTTTCAGCTGAGATCCTTCGTCAGCAAGCGTTTAGCGTGTGACGTAATCTCGATCGTCACGTTGCTGAAGTCCTCCAATCAGTGAGGGGATTCCCCACTGTCAATACTGTTGCGGGAGATTTGAAATCCAGACTTTCTCAAAGCGCTCTGATAGTTAGTGGTAGCAGTTCACAGGTGCATCTACGCGTATACGGCTGAAACACGTAGATGCACCTTTGAACTGCTACCACTAACTATCGGAGCGCTCTGAGAAAGTCTGGATTTCAAATCTCCCGCAACAGTACTGACAGCAGGGAATCCCCTCACTGATTGGAGGACTTCAGCCACATGACGATTGAGATTACGTCACACGCTAAACGCTTGCCGACAAAGGATCTTGGCTGAAAGGAAAGGAAAATAGCTGTGAGAAGGGACCTGGCTACCCGGTCACTATACACAGAAAAGAGTGATCGAAGTTCCCGGTTGAGTCTCTGAACCTAAAGAGTGCCTGCCCGGAGGTACATGTCCTGCAGCTTAACGGTACTTTCAGTTTTCGGATTTGATTGGGGATATATGTGACTGTCAGGATACATTGGAATACAAACGGGTCCTTTTGGCTTATTTAACCTTTCAATCACTTCACCACTGTTGGATTTTCCATAGAACCGTTTGTTCGAAGTAGAACTTTCAGGGGAACAAACACTGATTATACGCCAAAGCAAGTTCTCTTTTTTAAAAATAAGTATTTAATTAAAGTAGTTTTTAAGCAATTTTTTCTAACCACCGGTGGTTTATTGAATGTCATTATATATCTATTTATGTTTATGTATTCATATATATGTATTAAACTTATTTTAGATTGATTAATTCAGTTTTAGTTTTTACCCAGTTCATTATTATTTTATGATTATGTGATTTTTTCTATTGAATCTAATTCCGTTTTTTCTGTATTATTATTTATATAATAATAGGTGGTATCCTTATATTGATTAATCTTGAATCTTAGATTTTACCGAGCTGTTTTTAGCGCCACATCTATCATTGTTTTTATCCTTTAAGTGGTATAAAATGGCCTAATTTTGTTAAATGATCAACTACAACCAAAATAATATTGCAGGATTTTGATACTGGTAATTCAACAATAAAATCCTTTTAGATAGTGGACCAAGGAACATCTGGAAAGGGTAGAGGTCTCAGGAAACCAACAGGCTTCATGTGTTCCCTCTTGCTCCTAGCACAAACTCACAAGATCATACATAATCATTTACTGTTTTTCCAAGATTTTGCCACCAATAAGATCTTTAACAAGATCAATAGTCCTGTTAATGCCAGTGTGCCCTGTTAAGGGGGAGTCATGTAACTGTTTAAGTATGAGCAGAATGTAGTGAAGATTGTACATAAAACTTCCTGGAATGGTAATATAACCCTGAGGGTTCTTGATGGAGTTCAGAAAGTGGTAGTAGCTAACCAGATTTTTTTTTTTTAAAAAAAACAATTTTTTTATTGAAGTTATTTAGGATGTTACATACAGAATCATCAATACACAATACCAACCGTGTAGTAGGACATACATTTTTAAAGCATAGACATAGCGGAAATAAAGAAAAACAGTGCTATAATGGCTCTAAGCATACATCTTGGAGATATTTAAAACAGGAAGAACACTGTGCCTATAGAGTGTAAAGCTTAGTCTACAATTCCACCTGTCTGTAGAAGGAAAAGCAGTCCACATAAATAAACTAGCAAGTGGGAGTAACAGTCTAGAATAAATTGAACTAGTATGTCCGTAAAAAAATTATATGGTGCGTATTAAAACCTCAATTTTATATTATAGAAAGAATAAGAATGGTCCCCATATTGCAGTGGAAAACATAGATTAGGTTATCTATTCAGAGATAATTGGGGCAAAAGGGGTGTTAGCTTCATGGTTTTTTGGGGTAGGGAAATACAGCGGGCAAGAGTTTCTCTAAATGAGGATGGGGGGTAGGGGGGCAGAGCCAGTTAGGGTCTCAGTCTGGTAAAACTTTTGGGTCTCTAGGTTTTTGAGTATAATATGGGTAAGTATGTAAAGTTACAAAGACCCAAGGCATAACGTAACTTGTATCTGGTATATAAATGTATATAGATCTACAGTTAAGATGGGTCAGATTATGTCACCAAGTGGGTTTAAAGTAAACCTAATGCTCCTGGTAATTGGGCGTATGGTACTGAAAGCGTTGTGTCCTATAACTTACCGAAACTGGAATACTGTCAGTATGACTGACCACATGAGGGTATTCATTAACATCATAGTGGCATGCTGTGTTTCTATAAGATTAAGCAGACCTGAGTTCTAAAGATATATAAATGTATAAAAAAGACCTACAATTAAGATGGCTCGGACTATGTCACAACGTGGATTTAAAGTAAACCTAATACTCCTGGAAATTGGGTTTATGGTACTAAGAGCTTTGTGTCCTAGAACATATAAAAACTGGTGTACTGTCATTATGACTGACCATGAGAGGGTAATCATTAATATTGTATTGGTATACAGTGTTGCTATAAGATTAAGCGGTCCTGAGTTCTATAGTTAACTTTAGAGTAAATCAGAAGGATGGTTAACCCTGGTGTCCACTAAGTAACGTAACATTTTTGTCGTAGTGCCATTCAGTATTGATATACCCTTGCACACATAGTAGAGTCCATTGTACAGTAGATGGAGTATAATAGTAATAGACCTTTGCAGTAAATCAGAAGGATGGTCAGCCCTGATGTCTGCTAAATAACATAACAGTTTTGTTGTGGTGTCGTTCAGTATTGACATACCCCTACAGACATAGTAGTGTCCTGTGTACAGTAGAGAAAATATAATAGCAATAGAATGAGGAATAACATGTGTAAGGGTTCAACCTATCTAAAAGCTATACTTAGACCTCCAAATCACTGCAATGGCATGTCCATAGGTTGTAAAATAAATATTAGGTTGTGTAAACAGCTGTGGATGAATACAGATATCATTGGGTATATTTATTGCCTATATACAGCAATTGCATAACAATAGGGGATCTGCTGTCTAGACTGAACTATAGGATAATCTCTCCTTAGCCTGTGCTAGTATTAATAGTCTTGCTGAGTGTATCAGTTTAGGAATCTCTACATATGTAGTCTATGAAATGTAAACAATCATATAGCCAAAGAGAGATTTGTAAACCTAACTGATGATTAGATAGTAAGAAAGTATTTCAGACTAGAGATGAGGGGTAGCAACACGTTATGGGGTATTTAAAATAATAGAGTCTCAGATTAGCGTGACCATAGATGACTATGAGAAAGCTATAGACTTCTGGTTGTGGAGTCTCTGTGATTAGAAATGGTTGTGACATAATGTTGGCTCATGAGACTAGATAAAGCGGTTGAAATGGGCTTAGTATAATACGGTCTACTGATAATACATATTGTGAGGGAAGCTGACTTTCAGTATTTTTAGCTGCAGCTTGTTAGTGAGTCAGTTATTGTGTCAAGTATAACTTAGAGCCCATATCCTAGGGAGTTGCATTAAACCGTCTTAGTCCACTCTCAAATCCTAGATGTAGGTGATATGAGGTGAGAACGTTATTTTAATTAAATGAATACATGAAATATGATGCCCAAGAAAGGAAAGGAAAAGAAAACATAAAGACAAGAGGAAAACAGAAAGAAACAAACACACGTTCACATTATTGCATAGTGAAGCAGTTTCATAGTGTTAGTTTTCCTACTGTTCAACAATATACAGAGACCTCAAATTGGGGGATAAACAAAGTGAGTGGGAAGCGAACATTATAACTGCAGTGGCCAAACAAAGAGCAGGTAATGAGAGAAAAGTCCCAGATAAATTGTTTGTCTCGGTGGACTAAATAGCCCTATGGAGGCAAACCTGTATGTTCCTCCATCTCATCCTACCCCTATTAGCCTCTGACCTTGCATGGAATCCAACAGGAGCAGTTTAAATTTTGGCCTGTATAATAGGTCATGAGGCATCAGAGCTCTGGCATGGAAAAGTGACTCAACAGGTCTTAGTTGTCAGCTGTGCCCGTCTCTGGTATTCAGCAGCCAAATTTGTAGAAGCCAATCTTCTGTGACAACAGTATTCTATATAGCTGCAAGGAATATGCTTTAAGAGGATCACAATCTGTTCTGAATTGTGTCCATCGCCCAGCGGTCGGTCATGTTCTGCCATACAGGTGGGGTAATGCTCTGTCTACAGCCATAAGGACTCCATCCATAGGGCCACCCGCCCCTGACATGCTATCCGGTAAGAGGCTAGTTGCTGTCTGGGTAATAACTGCATAGATGTATAAGTCTGTAGTGGGTGAGTGGCCTGATATTGCGTGAGCAAGTGGTTTAGGGACTCTGGTAACTGTTTCAAAGGGTCCGCATTGAACTTCTTGATAGTAGATTTGGTCACTAAGTCATCTCCGCTGACGATCAGAGTCTGTGGTCTAGGAGTAGTCTGGGGCTTAGATATACCCGGAGTCTGCGCTGTTTCACACCATTGTAGGCCTACATCTGGGGCTGCCGACTGAGAGGTCTGCTCCTGTATAGTAATATCCTTCGTAGGGAGTTGCTTGATAGCTGTGAGTGCTAAAGGGAGCATACATGCTATCTCCTGCCTGAGGTCTAGGAGTTGTTCCTCCATTTTAGTCTGTAAGCGCACCAAGGCTAGTGTGATCGCCGCCATGCGTGTATGAGGGAGTCCACTACTCTTATGGCATAACTGCGAGAGATAGTCCGGTAGTGTGATCCCAAGGCAAACTCTGTGTCTTGGTTGATAGTCTCACGGTTGCTTTAAATTCTGGTCTTTTGATCAAGTTTGACAGTCTATAATCAACATATTATTACTAAAATCAGTTCTGAGAGCCAGGAGCTGCTAAAAAAAACCATATCCGGTCCCATCAGCTGTTGACTCCGCCCCCGTAACTAACCAAATTTTAATGCATCAAGGAACATATGTTCTATAGGTGTTGTTAAGGCAATGATCTTTTCCTTATGGATAATAGGTGCTGATGCTTGCAAATTAGGAATAGTTTCTCGAAGATGAAATAGTGAGTCCGCCTTGATGTTTTTTTGAGCAGGTATATAGGTGATGATGAAGTTGAATCTATCCATGAACAGGGATAACCTAACCTGTTTAGCAGAAAGGGTTTTGTTACGTTTTAAATATTCAAGGCTTCTGTGATCTGTATAGATGGTGAAAGGAAATTTTGTGCCTTCCAACAAGTGTCGCCATGTCTCAAGTGCACATTTGATAGCCAATAATTCCTAGTTAATCTCTGCAGGTGACAAGGTTCTTGAAAAAAATGCAACTGGGTATAAGGTGGATTTCATAGATAGAACTGATAGAACTGCACCGAGTCCCATATTGGAAGCATCTACCTACAAAATAAATTTTTTGAATGATCAGGCAACCATAGAATTGGGGTTGCAGTCAACTTGTTTTTCAGTGAAAGAAAAGCATTTTTGGCTGCTGGGGTCCAAGAAAATCTCTTTGTTTTCTAAGTAAGAATAGTAAGGGGCTTGACAATAGATGAATAATTTAAAATAAACTTCCTGTAAAAGTTTGCAAACCCTAGAATGTGTTGTAAGGCTTTTTGCATAGAAAGATGTGGCCAATTTTTAATAGAGGATACTTTTTCTGAATCCATTTCAATTCCCTTAAGGTAAAGTATATAACCAAGGATTTTTATAGTGGACATATGGAATTGACACTTCTCAAGTTTGGCGAAGAGTCTGTGGTCTCTGAGACGTGACAAAGCTCAATGGACATGTTTAATGTGTTCAGAAAGATTTGAGGAAAAAATTAAAATATCATCAAGGTAAACAATAACACATATATCCATTAGATCCCTAAAAATTTAGTTTATGAATGCTTGGAATGAGGCATTACATAAGCCGAATGGCATTACTGTGTATTCATATAAGCCATATCTCGTTCTAAATGCCATTTTCAATTCATCCCCCTCTCTTATTATTATAAGATTATATGCGCCCTTTAAATCAAGTTTGGTGTATACCTTGGCATCATTTAATCTCTCAAGTAGTTCATAAATTAAAGGTAGAGGATATCTGTTCTTGATAGTAATGGAGTTTAAGGCCCTATAATCAATGATAGGCTTAGACTCCCATCCTTATCTTTACAAAAAACATAGCTGCTGCTGCCGGGGAAGTGGATGGCCTAATGAACCCCTTTCTAAGATTATCATCTAAGTAGTCCCTTAGGAACTGTAGTTCCACTTGTGACAAGAGATATATTTTTCCATAGGGGATTGTGGCACCAGGAATGGTCTCAATAAGACAATCATAAATTCTGTGGGGAGGAAGGTTCTCAGCTTCATTTAGATCAAATACATCTGAAAAATGCTTTATAAACATCAGGATACGATGATTCAATATGTAAAATGGATAAATGAGAAAAGCAGGTGTTGATGCAATAAGGGGAAGTAAAGGAAACAGTATTGAGACAACAATCTGTTAATGGATTGTGTTTTTGAAGCCATGAAAAACCAAGAATAATAGGGTGAATACAAGAAGGAATAATGTCAAAAGTAAGATACTCTTTGTGTCCTGAAGAGAAAGAAACAAGGAGAGGTACAGTGTTTTGTTATATGGGACCCTTCAGGTAGTATGACTCATCAATTACTCTTACAGGCAAAGGTATTTGCTTAGACACAGGGAATTTTATGTAAACTTTCAAACTTTTCATCTATAAACAACCCAAATGCACCAGAGTCAATCATGGCTTTTGAACTGATGTGATGTTGATCCCACTGCAATGAGAGAGGAAAAGAACAGTGAGTAATTGGTATAGTTGCATTAAATGGATGTGTAGACCGATTATTACCCTTTTGTTGACGGGCCAATTATAGACTGGAAGAAACTGCATGTTCGTGGCTTGCACAGTATAGACATAAGTTAGAGAGCCTCCGTCTAGTTTTTTCCTCTTGCATTAGGGGTCCTTTTACACTTCCTATGTCCATGGGCACAACTGCACTTGGTGTTTTATCTTGAGTAGAGTACGGATTTCTTCTTGGTATATATTCAGAATGTATCTACGGTCCATTGAAATTCAAATTTCTATTAATGCTTCCAGGGTTTCTGGCATTTCAATACGGAAAGATCATCTTTAAGAACATTAGACAACCCTATATGAAACTGATTTTTTAAACTTAATTGATTCCATTCAGAATCCCAGAATTTCCGAATTTGAAATTTGGCTATCTAGTCCTCAACCAGTCTTTTTCCCTGCCTGAGGGATCTAAGGTTGTTTTCATCATTTAGCTGTTTATTTGAATCTTCATACAAAGTCGCCATAGTCGCAAAGAAATTATCAACAGAATTGATGATTTCATCGTTGTTTTCATAAAAACCGTTTGCCCATATCCTAGGCTGTCCTTTCAAGTATGACATTATAGTGCAGACCGTGGTCCTATCAGATCCATACATTTTGGGTTTCATAGCAAAAAAAAAATCATAACAAGAGGTTTCAAATGCTCTGAATTCAGAGGCGCATATTTATCAAGCTCTGTATGGAGCTTGAAGCCCCGTGTTTCTGGCAAGCCTTCAGGAAGGCTGCTGCTTCATAACCTGTCCGCCTGCTCTGAGACATCGCCGCAATTCAACCTGATTGCAATTCAACCCCCTACCATTGCTGGTGCAATGCTGAATACAGAGAGCGTATTACTCTCCGCATTCAGCGAGGTCTGTCGAACCTGATCCGCACTGTTGGATCAGGTCCGACAGACCTTTGTTAAATAGGCCACAGAGCGTGTTCCAGAAAATATCATAGGAGGATTTATTAGGAGGTCAGGTGTTTCTGCATTTTTTGCTGTCATAAAATCACTAAGCAGGCCTTTTAAGGATTGATTTTCCTTCTGGGGTTTAGCTAAGCCTTGGGCAAGAATATCCACTTTTTGATTAAGAGATGCAATGTGATTTGATATCTCAACTGGGTCCATTGTGACTCCTATACAATATATAAAGGCTTGATTATTCTGAAATGAGTTAACTAGATTAACCTAGTTTTCATTCCTCTTATTATAAATTAACAGAGATTGTGAAAATGGTGATATAATGAATTTGTGTAGCTGACATAGAACAAAGCTTTAAAAAAAATAACTAAAGCTGTGAAAGATTCTTAAGATCAGCCGGTACTGTAGCTTTAAATTTACAGAAAATAGTATCTGCAAATTTAAAGCCAGGATTTATTACCAGGATGGTATAAACAAACGAAGAACTACCTGGTTGATAGGTACAAAGCAAAGTCAATCAGACAAACTGAGAGCTTACAGAGAAAAACAGACAAAGGAGAATCTGTTGAAATGAGTTACTGCTTAAGGAGGCATCTGTATGGCTTTCAGCAGTGGGATACTGCTTTGAGGAGGCGTCTGCAAAGCTGTGAACAAGGAGAGGTCCGGCACCGGAAATACCAGCAGCTAGAAGAGTGAAGACAGAATGGAGTTCTTATGCACAAAAGTGAAATCACAAACTCACTGAGCTGTCAGCATTTGAAGAGCAGATGATCACAGTGACGATCCGGGAAGATGAAAATATAGAGCGAGACAGGAACTGAGCTTTGTTACGTAACAAGGTTTTAAAGCAGCAGATCTGGCTTTTAGGAATCATATGCAGCAAAACTGGATAACAGTCAGAGGAGGGACAAATCCAGATGAAATAATTAGAGGCAAATAATGAGCATAAAAAGTAAAGCACAAACGGCAAATAATCCAAAAAGGCATATAGCAAGGCACAAAAATGAAGAGCTGGATAGAGAGCAGCAAGAGGTAACTTGCTAATAATCAAGCAACTGTTGTAGGATAGACACAGGTGATATATGCAGGTAATTTAGGGGAGGAGTTCTAGTTTAAGGTGCAGTGTAGATTTATGACAGGAAGGCAGTCTTAAATGGACAATGATAGCAGGTAGACATATGTTATAGTTATAGACTTTCTGGCCTGAATCAAAGATTCAATAACCTAATCCGTAAAACCTCTAAGTCTCAAAACTAGGCGTTCAAGTTCCATGCCATTAAAAGTAGACATTAGAGATCCTGATGAAAAAAAAGGACGTTGAGACAACAGATCTTGTCTCAGAGTAAGAGCAATGTAGCGCAAGAAGAATCTGCACTTTAGCCGCATACCAATTCCTGCAGAGTCAGGCTGAAGCAATTAATATTACTGATGTTGACTCCTGTATGGTTCAAGTATGATTCTTGTATGTTGAGACAACAGATCTTGTCTCAAAGGAAGAGCAATGTAGCACAAGAAGAATCTGCACTTTATCAGCATATCATGTCCTGCAGAGTCAGGCTGGAGCAATTAATATTACTGATGTTGACTCCTGTATGGTTCAAGTATTATTCTTGGAAACAGGTATGCTAGATGAAAGTCACATGGACACACCAAGGTGTCTAATAGAAGAGCCTTTGAAATATTTGATCTCACACAATAGCTTGGAAGCATCTAATTTAAATGAGAGATCATCAGATCAATGTCCGGTAAGTCTATTATGAACTAAGCAATCAAAAATATCATAATCGAAATACCACTTTATTGGATGGACTGATTGGTTGTTTTGATGCTCCACCTCCCAGTTGATAACACCTGGCATGTGAAATGCCAATAGGGAGCAATGAGCACTCTATGCCAAAAACATAGTTTTAGACACTTCCTGTATGGCTATCTGACTGTAGATATTCCCTTTTATGAATCATGAAGACTACAGAGATGTTGTCCAACTGGAGACAAATACACTTTTCATCTCTCAATATTGGCCAGGGTTGAGAGTCCGAAGTTGGCTCGATGTTCCAGAATGTTGATTGGGAACCTTGCCTCCAGAGGAAACAAAACTCCTTGCACTCTTTGAGAAACTCAGAACGACCCCCCCCAGCCAGGGAGACTGGCATCTGTTGGTATATTAAGCCAAGATTGAATAAAGGAAGAATGTCCCCAGGGTTAAATACAGACTTTGTGTCTTCAAGAAAAAATTGACTGATGTAATGTCCGAAGCAATCTGTATGTCAAATGTAAATAATTCTTTGACCACTGAAGTTGCAAGTCATTAAAGGGGTCTCAAGTGAAAATGGGGCAAACTAAACTGCATCTGATGCAGTTACCATAAGTCCCACTGTCACCATGCACTGATCTACCAATGGAAGGTAGTTCATGGTAGGAAGAGACACACCCTTTGAATCCTACATTGTGAAGTTCTGTCTGGAAACTAGATGCATACGGATTGAGTCTTATATGATTCCTGTAAATTTTACCCTTAGAAGTATACAATAAGCCTTTGGGGTACATCAATAGTTCAACAATGGTCTTGATGAAGACAAAAAAACTGGAGAGTATGATCAATAGATATTAACAGGAAAGAAGCTTGCACTAATTTGTCGTTTAGTTAAGGAGCAACTGAAATGTCCTGATTCTAAGCACTGGCAAGATTTTATCCAACTTGGGTGGTAAACTGGCAACGTTTTGCAGATATACAAACCTCCGGACTCAAAGTAATCCCTGTGTATAGGGATGCACAGCTAAGAATCCTAGAGGTCTATTCTAGCCATAAATTGACCCTTTGGATGAAGGGTAAAAACAATGAATAATGTTCCCATTAATCAAGTGGGAAACCTAACCAACGTGTTTAGGGATGTTAAAGGGACACTGAAATCAATTTTTTTCTTTCTTGATTCAGATAGAGCAGGACATTTTAAGCAACTTTCTAATTTACTCCTATTTTCAAATTTTCTTCATTTTCTTGGTATCTTTATTTGAAATGCAAGAATGTAAGTTTAAATGCCGGCCCATTTTTGGTGAGCAACCTGGGTTGTTCTTGCTCATTGGTGGATAAATTCATCCACCAATCAAAAGTGCTGTCCAGAGTTCTGAACTAATAAAAAAAACTTAGATGCCTTCTTTTTCAAATAAAGATAGCAAAAGAACAAAGAAAATTGATCGTAAGAGTAAATTAGAAAGTTGTTTAAAATTGCATGCTCTATCTGAATCACGAAAGAAAAAAATTGTGTTCGGTGTCCTTTTAAATCAAGAACAGGACTGTAAATCCTTTCGGACAATGAACTTATTGGGGTAAAAACTCTTGACCCTAAGGTTACACAAGTACTGGGATTAATTTATTCCCCTATCCTCCAAATCATTTTATAAAGGCTGCCGCCTCACAAGCATCTTCAGCAACATAAGATAGAACCAATAAGGAGGACCCTGATTCAAAGAGAACAAAACTCTCGATCTCTTGAAGAACAAAGAAATTCAGTCCATATATCTAAACTATTTTTCCTGATGGATTAACAAATATATAAAGTTATACAAAGCTTATTGAATCCGTACATGATATAAGTAGCCTCTATATATTTATATTGCAATGTAGCCTTACCAACTAAAGGAGCATCACATATAGAACATCAGGTACACATTAGATACTTGTTAATCAATGTTGAGAATAAGCAGAGATTGTGTATACTTTAGAAAGTAAATACACAATGTACATAATCCATAAAGCATTTTTTCAGATTTGACTTATAATGATGTATGCAAAGACACTGTTTATAGGTATTAGTAAAGATAATACCTGGTAAACAGCCTACTACACTAAGTTTACACTCCCTTAGATACTTCAATTGTCTCTTAGAGCAGAAAACACTACAGCCCAAATATATATATAATATAGTAGTATGCTGATGGAGGCAAGACCTCCGAAAACGTTACAGGAATAAAAGTAACTTATTTATGAAAGTCCTGAGAGTGCATTTTCTTCTGGCTAAATATTTTCTACAAATTTGCACCCAGGCAGTTTTCCTCTGTGGGCGAGTTCTGGTGTTTTGGATACCTATATATATATATATATATATATATATATATATATATATATATATATATATATATATATATATAATGTAGCCCTTAAGTGATCTCCTGGAAGCCCCTGTATGGGTACTCACCATTTCCTGGGACTGGGACTGGTAGGCCCTGAAAATAAGTTCTGAATCTGGCCAAAACTGTTGTAGTAAAAATCTAGTTGCTAAGGCCCCAGATTGATAGAGAAAAATCCGGGGAACATTGGGGGGGCAGAGCTACCATCAGGAGAAAAGCCGGTGTTCACATATCATAGTAAAAACACTTTTGGTTAATTTTTAATAAAGAATTGTACACCAAGCATAATATCCCCTTGAAAATGTCAAATCATCCCCAGCCTAACCGTAGCCTCCACTACAAAACCGCACCTTGTACTAAGCAGCCAGAGAGCTAAAAAGGTTCAGAGGCTTCCCTGAAAGTGTTGCCAATTATGATAGAACCATTAGTATATAAAAATTGTATAATAAATTATAAATGTGTATAAATAAATAAATGATAAGGAAAGTGCAGGGCTGCAGATTACCCAGAAACGTCTTAAGGGTTAAGGAAGCAGGGAGGAGGAGTGTTTGTGGGCTGTGTGTGTGAGGTTTGCAACATTGTTGCAGGCCTAAGGGAGGGATCTTTACTTAAGAATAAAAGGGGGCTTCTGGGAGTCTCAGGCCCTCTTTCCTGTTCCTGGCCAGCGCAGATCTTCTGGTTGCAGAATAGTTTCCTGAGTTCTGGTTATGAATAGGTCACGCAGGTCTTCTTTGCCTCCTCTTTGGTTCAGAGACATGGGCCCTCAGCGTGGACACAAAGATCGTGCAGAAAAAGAAATGAGTGATGCAGATATTATTCCCCCTTCCCCTGGGTCCCAGGGTGCAACCCTCAGGCTACGCCAACGCACCTTACAGGCTTTTAGCTCAGGGGGGGAGATGAAATACACCCAGCAGAGGCCTCTGCAGGGGTTGATGGGGAGCATAGGGAGGTTAACAGGCTGGGGCTGGGTATAGGAGGCAAGGTGGAGCAGCAGGGAGAAGTTCGGTCAGATGCAGAGCATGCGCAGGGCCAGGGTGGGGTCTCTGCCTACTCGGGTGACCGGGGGGGAGGGAGGCTAGTGGGCCAAGCTGGGTGGTTAGATATTGCGGCTATTCCGCAGGGACAACTGGCGACCATATGGTCGCTAGTTCAGTCCCTGTCAGCCGTGTTGGGCCCTGTGTGCAGGGGGCAAGGGGCCCCCTCTGTAGCAGCTGCTCCTTTACCCCAGCAGCTTAGTATGTGGCCGACCACGACTGAGGGGTTTACCCTCTCCTATGCAATCGGCCCATCAATTGCCACCCAGCCTATTTTTACCACCGGGCCGCCACGTGGCCCATCCGCCATCTTGGATGGCCATGTGGCATCGGCTTCCAGTGTCAGTGGGGTCTGGGGTAGCCCTCTCACCCGTGGGAGCGGTCCAGATCCTGCTCTGGCAGTCAGTGTGCCAGGTCCATGTGGCTTATCTGGGCCTCAACAGGCTTTGGGGCCTGCCGTGGATGGAAGGTGCGTGCCCATAGCCCCGCCCCAGATGTACTTCCAGAACTGTGGGCGCATAGGTTAGCTAATCGAACTGTTATCTTCTGGTGTGATAATCAGAGTGTAGTTTTTTATATTAACCACTTGTCAGCGACCTCAGCAGTGGTAATCAGGCTCCTTAGGCAACTAGTCCTTAGATGCCTTCAGCATAATATTATATTTTCAGCCAAGCATGTGCCAGGGGTTAAGAATATCATGGCCGATGCGCTTTCTAGAGGGAAGTGGGAGGTTTTCAGGAGGGTTGCTCTGTGTGCTTTGCCTCATGGCTTGCCCTGCCCGTCTTATCTCTGGCAGCTGGCGTTCCCTGGGAGTTCGTGTTCCCCTTAGTTAAGGCTTCACTGGCTCCGGCGACTTGGAGGGTATATGTAAAGCACTGGAATGAGTGGCAGGCATTCTGCAAGAGCAAGCATCTCTCTTACTATGAAGCTTCTCAGGTAACCCTTTTAGAGTGAATGAGGGACCTAGAGAGTAGGGGTACCAGAAAATCTCTGTTGCAGGGAAAATTGGCAGCCCTATCATTCTTTAGCAAACTATTTAAAGTGCAAGACTTTACAGGCACTTTCCTGGTTAAGCAATCGCTCCAGGGTTGGGGCCTCAGGGAGACCCCTATAGCAGATATTAGGGAACCGATTACAGTAGCGCGACTTGTAGACTTGATGCACACCTTAGAGGCGGTATGTGCTGGGACCTACGAAGTAGCACTATGTAGGGCAGCATTCGCGCTGGCGTTTCACGGGGCCCTGCGAGTAAGTGAACTAGTACCGCCAACAAAAAATTGTCCTCTATTGGGGGTGCATGCACACCATGTGAAATTGGCTACGGATTCGGTGTTGTTGCTTATTCCCAGGTCCAAGACGGACCAGGAAGGGAAAGGGGTATGGTTACATCTTCCGAAGGTCAGGGATAGCAGGATTTGTGTCAGGGTTTTTTCCTGACTTGTTTTCCAAATGCTGCTGGCAGCCATTTTACTCACCTCTCTTGCTGACTTTGGTGCATTCTGGGAGATGCTGCTCACTTCCTGTACTTCCTTTTATGGCCAGACTGGTTTACATCATCCATGTGAGACAGGATGCAGTCTCAGAATTGTGAGGTCATCACTTATTATTTAAAGGGCCTTTGTTCAGTATGCTTTGCCCTTGCGTTGTCTCAGACCTGTTTGTGAGAGCTCCTGTGTATTACCTGGCTGTCTGACGTCCCTCCTGGTTCCTGATCCCTGGCTTTTTTCCTGACTCTTTTGTTCTCCTTGTTCCTGATTCTGGCTCGTCTGACTACTCGCTTTGGCTCCTGACTCGGCTTGTCTGACTACCAGCTTTAGTTTTGACTCCTGGCTTGTTATTTGACTTGTGGACTTTTTATTATTTTTTGCTATTAATAAAGTTGTGATTATTTTTGCACTTCTCGTCTCAGTCAGATTCCTGGCACCCTGACATTACACAAGGGCCATGAATCCTGATGGTGCTAAAAATCCACCTTTACCTGCCATAATTTACAGGATGGATGAACAGGATCACAGCTGGGATCAATTTGCACTAGCCCTTCAAACCCTGCTGACTCGCACTGCACATTTGGAACAAAGTGTCCTGCAAGTTATGGCTGCTCCTGTTTCCACTGATGCACCTAGTCCTACCAGGAGCTTATCCGGTTCTGCACCTCTAACTCAGTGAAATGGAGGCGATCCTAATCAGTGCAGAGGGTTTTTGAACCAGGTGGGCATTTACTTTGAGATGTTACCTCAGGCGTTTCTCTCTGACAGAGCTAAGGTGGGATTTCTCATCTTGTTACTCTCTGACACAGCTCTTGCCTGGGCTAATCCCTTGTGGGAGACTACTAAACCTGTAATTTCAAATTACCCTGAATTTGTGGCCTCCTTTCAAAGGGTATTTGATGTTCCAGCTCGCTCCTCCTCTGCTGCTAAAAGACTCATGTCCATTCAGCAAGGTACAAGATCTGTTGCTTAGTATGCCATTGAGTTCCGTACGCTTGCAGCAGAGGTAGGCTGGAACAATGAAGCCTTTGTTGCCGCCTTCTTTCATGGGCTCTCTGATGCGATTAAAGACGAAGTTGCCGCCAGAGATTTACCAGAAGATCTCAAGGCATTGGTGTCTTTTTTATCCTAATTGACATCAGACTAAGTGAGAGGCCTTCTTCCAAGGAGCGCTTGCAGAAGCCTCCTGTATCGTTCCCACCCATGCCTCCCTCTCCTCCCATGCCTCCTGGTCCCGAGTCACCAGGTACTGCTGAGCCGATGCAGTTGGGATTCACACATATCTCTGCGGCGGAGAGGGCCTTTAGGAGGAAGGAGGGGCTCTGCCTCTATTGTGGGTTACAGGGCCACCTCTTGAAGTCTTGTCCTACATGGCCGGGAAACGCTCACACCTAAGTTCCTGTCGGGGGAAGACCTTAGGTGGTTTATCCTTGTCCCTGGAACCGCTAAAGGAGAAACCTTTGGTCACGGTTGTCCTATCCTGGGTGGACTCCTCCATAGTCACCCAGACTCTTGTTGACTCCGGTGCTGCGGGCTATTTCATTGACAGTGCTTTTGTATCAAAGCACTCCATTCCTGTTTTGCCTCAGTCTGTTCCACTTGCTATTGAGGCCATTGATGGCAGGCTCCTTCAGCCCGCACTCGTTACTCACGAAACCGCTCCATTGTCCATGGTTGTTGGGGCTCTCCATTTTGAAACCCTCCAGTTCAAGGTGATAAACTCTCCGCATTTTCCAGTTGTTCTGGGTTATCCCTGGCTCCAAAAAATCAATCCCAGTCTCGACTGGCGCAGGTCCGAAATTTTGTCGTGGTCTCCGCAATGTATTTCCACTTGTCTTCAGAAACCAGTTAAAGTCTTGTGTACTTCTTCAGTATCTCAATTGCCAGAGGAGTACCGAGAGTTCCTAGACATTTTTGACAAGGTGCGTGCCGGTACGTTGCCTCCTCACTGGTCTTACGATTGTGCCATAGACCTGCAACCCGGAGCCATTCCTCCTCGGGGCCGGGTTTACCCTCTGTCTGTTGCAGAGAATTGTGCAATGGAGGAGTATGTTTCCGATGCTCTGTCGCGGGGAATCATCCGCAAATCCTGCTCTCCTGCAAGGGCTGGCTTCTTCTTTGTGAAGAAAAAGGGTGGCGAGTTAAGACCATGCATCGATTATAGGGCTCTTAATCGTCTTACCATTAAGAATGCTTACCCTATTCCGCTCATTACTGAACTCTTTGACCGCCTCCAGGGAGCTACGGTCTTTACTAAGCTTGATTTGAGAGGAGCGTACAATCTCGTTAGGATCAAGGAGGGCCACGAATGGAAAACAGCATTTAACACCAGGAGCGGGCATTATGAGTATCTTGTACCTGTTTTCCAGGAATTTATTAATGATGTCCTATGAGATATGTTGCAACAGTGTGTTGTGGTGTACTTGAGGCTAATCGTTCTGATGTTACACGGGTTCTTCAGAGACTACGTGAGAATGGCCTGTTTTGTAAACTTGAGAAATGTGAGTTCCATCAGACTCAAGTAACCTTCCTAGGTTATGTTATCTCCATTGCAGGGTTCTCCATGGATCCTGACAAGTTATCTGCAGTTCTGCAGTGGCCTCGCCCAGTTGGTCTTCAGTCTATTCCATGTTTTTTGGGGTTCGCCAATTACTATAGAAAGTTTATTAAAAACTTTTCTTCCTTGGTCAAACCTATCACAGACATGACCCGTAAAGAGAATGATCCACTCCGTTGGTCACCTACTGCCATTAAGGCCTTTGATAGTCTTAAGACTGCCTTTGCTGCTGCTCCAGTTCTGGCTCATCCTAACCCTGTCCTGCCTTTCGTCCTTGAGGTCGATGCGTCTGAGACTGGAGTAGGTGCTCTCTTGTTTCAACACCTAACGGTTCCTTGCATCCATGTGGTTTCTTCTATAAGAAATTGTCTCCAGCGGAGTGCAATTATGAAATTGGCGACAGGGAATTACTGGCCATAATTTTGGCACTCAAGGAATGGAGGCATCTTCTCGAGGGTACTAGCGTGCCAGTGCTCATTCTTACTGACCACAAGAATTTAACTTATCTATCTGAAGCAAAACGTTTGTCGCCTCAACAGGCCAGATGGGTACTATTTTTGTCTCGGTTTAATTATGTGGTCTCCTACCTGCCTGGTAGTAAGAATGTTAGTGCAGATGCCCTCTCTCGACAATTTTCACCTCTGTCCAAGGAGTACTCTGTACCTACTACAGTTATACCTCCTGACCATATTTTGGCTACCTTACGTACTAATTTGACTTCTCCCTTGGGGGAGGAGATCCTGGCTGCACAAACCAATGCACCTCCTGAGAAACCTAGTGGTAAGTGTTTTGTTCCTGAGATTCTTTGAACTAAACTTTTGCACACGTACCACTATCCTAAAGCCGCAGGTCACCCAGGCAAGAATTAAATGATTTGGTCTGTCACGCGGCAATTCTGGTGGCCAGGTCTTCATTCTGATGTTGCTGCGTATGTTGCCTCCTGCTCAGTTTGTGCACAGAATCAACGTCTTCCTGTGGGCCTTCTTCAACCTATTGCTAATGGTAAGCGTCCTTGGACACATCTTTTCATGGACTTCATTGTCGAGCTCCCTGTTTCCAATGGCAATACTGTTATCCTTATAGTGGTTGACCGTTTTTCTAAAATGTCACATTGCATTCCCTTGAAGAAGTTGCTTACCGCTCAGGAGCTTGCTTCAATTTTTGCCCGTGAGGTCTTCCGTTTACATGGGTTACCCAAGGAGATAGTGTCAGACCGGGGTAGCCAATTTGTCTCCAGATTTTGGCTTTCCTTTTGTGCTCAAATGCGGATCCAACTCTCCTTCCCCTCGGCATATCACCCTAATAATCAAGCTCTGGAACAGTTCCTCCATTGCTATGTCTCAGATCACCACAATAATTGGTCTGAACTGTTACCTTGGGCAGAGTTTGCTCGTAATAGTGTTATTAATGCTTCCTCCTAGTTATCCATGCTCATGGCGAATTATGGGTTTCAACCATCCTTGATGCCCAATTCATTCATGTCTCAGGGTATTCCGGCTTTGGAGGAGCATCTCCGGCAACTCCGTTCCACGTGGGTGCAGATTCAGGATTGCCTTCATCGTTCTATGCAGCGCCAAAAGTTCCAGGCTGATCGTAGGCGTCTGCCTGCACCTTCCTACCATGTTGGTGAGAGACTTTGGCTGTCCCTCGCAACAGGAACCTTTGTGTGCCTTACAATAAACTGGCTCCTTGTTATGTTGGTCCTTTTCAAATACTCCGACGGGTCAATCCTGTGGCCTACGCTCTTGACCTTCCTCCTGCAATGCGCATCTCCAAAGTTTTTCATGTCTCCCTCTTGAAACCATTGGTTTGTAATTGGTTTACCACTGTGTTGCCTCGTCCCCATCCTATCTTTGTTGACAACCATGAGGAGTATGAGGTCAGCAGCATTATTGACTCTCGTATGTCCTGGGGCCATGTACAGTATTTGGTTCATTGGAGGGGCTACGGTCAAGAGGAGCATTCATGGGTTCCCTCCTATGATGTTCATGCTCCCGCCTTCCTCCGTGCCTTCCATGCCCGTTTCCCTAATAAGCCTTTTGTCCGGGGGAGGGGTCATTGAGGGGAGGGTACTGTTAGGGTTTTTTCCTGACTTGTTTGCCATGTGCTGCTGGCAGCCATTTTTCTCACCTCTCTTGCTGACTTTGGTGCATTCTGGGAGATGCTGCTCACTTCCTGTACTTCCTTTTATGGCCAGACTGGTTTACATCATCCATGTGAGACAGGATGCAGTCTCAGAATTGTGATGTCATCACTTATTATTTAAAGGGCCTTTGTTCAGTATGCTTTGCCCTTGCGTTGTCTCAGACCTGTTTGTGAGAGCTCCTGTGTATTACCTGGCTGTCTGACGTCCCTCCTGGTTCCTGATCCCTGGCTTTTTCCTGACTCTGCTGTTCTCCTTGTTCCTGATTCCGGCTCGTCTGACTACTCGCTTTGGCTCCTGACTCGGCTTGTCTGACTACCAGCTCTAGTTTTGACTCCTGGCTTGTTATTTGACTTGTGGACTTTTTATTATTTTTTGCTATTAATAAAGTTGTGATTATTTTTGCACTTCTCGTCTCAGTCTGATTCCTGGCACCCTAACAATTTGCCCTGTGTCGTTGCTGGCAGGCTTTGTGGGTTTACACCCACAAGGAACAGGCCCCTTATCTGATCCATCAGGACGTGTCGGTGCTATCAAGATGTCAATTTAGCAGGATTTTGGTGAGGGCAGCCGAGCGGGCGGGCCTAGATACGTCACGCATTGCGCTGCATTCCTTTAGGGTGGGCTCAGCAACCAGCATGGTGGAGTTAGGTTGGTCAGCTGACTGAATCAAAGTGCTGGGGTGGTGGAGTTCGCAGCACTATAGGACGTATGTTAGGCCTTCCGGGGAGATGGGGAATTGAGTAGAAAGGGGTGAGTAGAATTGGAGTGGTGGCTGCCTCAAGGGGTGGAGGAGGTCACTGGGGAGATTATGTGTCATGTTTGCAAGGATTAACGATGTGTTGTATTCTTCCAGGAAGAGGCCGGGATTCTTTGTAAGGTCTGGATTGTCGGGTACTCTTTTGTACAAAGGGCCTCCATCCGAGCGCCAGCAGTCCCGGCTGGGAGCCGCCTAGGCTTTCACCTCTCCTGGGTGTTCATCAGATTGCTCGGGCGTAGAGGCCTGTGTTGGTACGATCTGCCCTCACTTATACAGGAGGCCTACCGATGGTGGGGTCGTCCTGACGTGATAGTTCTACATCTGGGGGGCAACTATCTGGGTGCGATGTCTACCCTAGAGTTAATTCAGATTATGTGTGCTGACATTAGATGGTTGCACGCTTAGTTGCCTGGGGTGAGAGTAGGGTGGTTGCAGGTGATTCCCAGGTTACATTGGAGGCACATGGTCTGTCACAAGGCCGCCTTTGGGGTAAGGAAGAAAGTCAATAGGGACATAGGAAAGGTAATTTGGGAGTTGGGAGGTTTTGTGGTGAGGCACCCCGATATCTCGGCTGGGGATAAGAGCTTATACAGGCAAGATGGGGTCCGTTTAACGGACCTGGGGCTAGACAGGTTTATATCTAATATAAAAAGAGGGTTGACAGCTATAGTGTAGCGAGGTTTTTGAGGTGGTTTAGTACTGTTATTGGCGGCAAGAATCAGGTAGGTTGGATGTTTCTTGTGGTGGGCGGTAGCGTCCCAGGCGTCAGATAGAAAGTGGGGAGGAGTGACGGCCATTGCAGGGGAGTGATGTAATCAGGCGCGTGCCTGGGGAAAGTTCCTCCTGGGTTGCGGTGGGCCGAACAGCTTGAGTTAAAACCTTCTATCCATACTGCGTTGTAGCCGGGCTCCGCTTTGTGTCAGCTGCCTGGGCCTGCTTCCCGTTTCATATGAGTTAGCTAGTTAGACAATGCTGCTTAATGTAAATAAGTTAGAGTTAAAGTTGAAGAAAGGCCCTGATGTTTTTGATAAATAAACATGCAGGGGTGCCTCGTGATTAATAAATGACCTAAACGGTCTTTAAATCCCAACTGTTATGGTGTCTTTATTTATTCACTTAAGTAGATGATGTTAAAGGGACAGTCTACACCAGAATTTTTATTGTTTTAAAAGATAGATAATCCCTTTATTACCCATTCTCCATTTTTGCATAGCCAACACAGTTATAATAATATTCTTTTAACCTCTGTGATTATCTTGTATCTAAGCCTCTGCAAACTGCCCCTTTATTTCAGTTCTTTTGACAGACTTGCAGTTTAGCCAATCAGTGCCTGCTCCCAGATAACTTCACGTGCACGAGCACAGTATTATCTATATGAAATACGTGAACTAACACCCTCTATTGATGAAAAACTGTTAAAATGCATCCTGAAAAGAGGTGGCCTTCAAGGTCTAAGAAATTAGCATATGAACCTCCTAGGTTAAGCTTTCAACTAAGAATACCAAGAGAACAAAGCAAAATTGGTGATTAAAGTAAATTGGAAAATTGTTTAAAATTACATGCTCTTATCTGAATCATTAAAGTTTATTTTGGCCTAGACTGTCCCTTTAAGTGGGGTTCTTTCACATACGCATGACAATTCTCCTTTAATCCCTTAGGAAAGTGCAGGGCTGCAGATTAGCCAGAAACATCTAAAGGGTTAAGGAAGCAGGGAGGAGGAGTGTTTGTGGGCTGTGTGTGTGAGGTTTGCAACATTGTTGCAGGCCTAAGGGAGGGATCTTTACTTACAAATAAAAAGGGGCTTCTGGGAGTTTCAGGCCCTCTTTCCTGTTCCTGGCCATTGCAGATCTTCTCCCACCCCTCCCACCCTGATAGCGGCAATTTTAGTTAATGTTGTAGCAATTAGTCCCCCTGGCTCCGGACAGGGTTAATCGACTTATAGTCTTTGGGTCAGTCCAGGGCGTTAAATTTTCAGCTCCCTCCCGAATGTGCATGGTGTTCGCCTGGCAAATTCGGAGGACCAATAAGGTTGGAGCGGTGATAACACTCTAAAGGCGAGCGGTAGCGTCCCAGGCGTCAGATAGAAAGCAGGGAGGAGTGACGGCCATTGCAGGGGGAGTGACGTAGTCAGGCGTGTGCCTGGGGAAAGCTCCTCGTGGGTTGCGGTGGGCCGAACAGCTCGCGTTAAAACTTTCTATCCGTACTGCGTTGTAGCCGGGCTCCGCTTTGTGTCAGCTGCCTGGGCCTGCTTCCCGCTTCATATGAGTTAGCTAGTTAGACAATGCCGCTTAATGTAAATAAGTTAGAGATAAAGTTGAAGAAAGGCCCTGATGTTTTTGATAAACATGCAGGGGTGCCTCATGATTAATAAATTACCTAAACGGTCTTTAAATCCCAACTGTTGTGGTGTCTTTATTTATTCACTTAAGTAGATGATGTTAAGTGTTGTTCTTTTACATACGCACAACATTGCTTCTTTAATCCCTTATAAGCATTCTGCACTTTATAATGATACTGAATATTTATACACTGGCTGCTATGCCCCTCCCCCCAGCAATTGGGCCCTGGGCCACTGCACCTGCTACATCAGTGGCAGTATCGTCGCTGATGGTTTCTCCTCTTTAAGTGAATAATTACACCTCTATGTATGTCACTGTTACAGATGGGCAAATGTTTTGCAACATTCAAAAAATTAAAAAATGTTAGCATATTCATTAGTTTGTTTTGAATATTTGTACAACATTCTAACATTTGTTTAATGTTATAGTATTTCTGATGATATCTTTACATGTAAAATTCAATTCAAATTTTTCTAATTCAAATATCACATAATTTAAATTTGAAAAATTTAAATTGATATATTTGTAATTGTATTTCGAATGATCTCTTTAAAAGTAATTTAGACACAATAGCGGCACTGGTTCCCTCATTATGGCTGTTCAATATCTCTTATCGCAATCAAGATCTCCAAAGCTGTATTGCTCAAAAGGGAGAAATCACAATGGTGAAGCACAGTTGGAACAATGCCTCAAATAAAAAAGAAGGAATCTACTCTATGTGAATCCAATGATCAGCTTTATACTTTTCAGCAATAAATGATTGAATTATTGGATTCACATAGTAAGTACATCCTTTTCTATTGAGGCATTTTTCCAACTGTGCAATACAGCTCCGGAGACCTTCATTGTGACAAAAGATATAGAATAGACATAAAGAACGAGGGAACCTGCGCCGCTATTGTGTCCAAAATTTGTTTCTACAATCTTTGGAGAGATTGAAGAAAGCAGTGGTTACCCACAGGAAAGTGGCCTTTTTTAATTTTATCTAATGTTACAACACATTCAGCTAGATTACGAGTTTTGAGTGCTATAGGGAAATTAACGAACGCAACAAAAGTTATTTAATCCCCTATAGCGCTGCCATTGCAAGTTTTTTAAAACCGGCTTTTGGGGGAAAATGGTGCTTTTAAGCTCCATACCGCATCAAAAACAAGCGCTGTTTTGACGTGCTCGTGCACGTTTTCCCTATAGACATCAATGGGTAGAGCAGGTCAGAAAAAAGTCTAACACCTGCAATTGCATAAAAAAAAGCTACAGAACGCAGCCCCATTGATGTGTATGGGGAAAAAGAAAATACAGTTTAAACCTAACACCCTAACATAAACCCTGAGTCTAAACACCCCTAATCTGCCACCCCCGACATCGCTGACACCTACCTACAGTTATTAACCCCTAATCTGTCGCTCCCGATATATCTGCCACTATACTAAAGTTATTAACCCCTATTCCGCCACACTCCAACATTGCTGCCACTATATTAAAGTTATTAACCCCTATCAGCCAATAGAATTGAAGTTCAATCCTATTGGCTGATCCAATCAGCCAATAGGATTGAGCTTGCATTCTATTGGCTGTTCCAATCAGCCAATAGAATGCAAGCTCAATTCTATTGGCTGATTGCATCAGCCAATAGGATTTTTCCTAACTTAATAGGATTCTATCAGCCAATTGGAATTGAAGGGACACCATCTTGGATGATGTCACTTAAAGGAACCTTCATTCTTCAGTCACCAACGGATGGAAGAGAATGCTCCGTGTCGGATGTCTTCAAGATGGACCCGCTCCGCTCCGGATGGAAGAAGATAGAAGATGCCGCCTGGATGAAGACTCCTGACATTTTGGATGTCCTCTTCTGGCCGGATTGGATGAAGACGTCTGCCCCTCTGGAGGTCCACTTGTGCCCGGCTGGGTGAAGATGTCTCAAGGTAGGGTGATCTTCAAGGGGGTAGTGTTAGGGTTTTTTAAGGGGGGATTGGGTGGGTTTTAGAGTAGGGTTGGGTGTGTGGGTGGTGGCTTTTAATGTTGGGGGGGTATTGTATTTTTTTTACAGGTAAAAGAGCTGATTACTTTGGGGCAAAGCCCCGCAAAAGGCCCTTTTAAGGGCTATTTGTAATTTAGAATAGGGTAGGGAATTTTATTATTTTGGGGGGGCTTTTTTATTTTATTAGGGGGATTAGAGTCAGTGTAATTAGCTTAAAAAATTGTAATTATATTTTTATTTTCTGTAATTTAGTGTTTTTTTTGTACATTAGTTTATTTAATTGAATTGTAGTTAATTGTAGTTAGTTTATGTAATTAATTTAATGATAGTAAATTGTTAATAACTATTTAATAACTATTCTACCTAGTTAAAATAAATACAAAGTTGCCTGTAAAATAAATATAAATCCTAAGCTAGCTACAATGTAACTATTAGTTATAATTGTAGCTATCTTAGGGTTTATTTTATCGGTAAGTAATTAATAATAAGTAAGATTAATTTATTTAATTGTAGTTATTTTATTTTGTTTTATTTAAATGATATTTAAGTTGGGGGGGTTAGACTTAGGGTTAGACTTAGGTTTAGGGGTTAATACATTTAATATAGTAGCAGCGACGTTGGGGGCGGCAGATTAGGGGTTAATAAATGTAGATAGTTGTTGGTGATGTTAGGGACGGCAGATAAGGGGTTAAAAACATTTAACTAGTGTTTGCGAGGCGGGAGTATGGCGGTTTAGGGGTTAATATATTTATTACAGTGGCGGCCATGCCTAGTCGGCAGATTAGGGGTTACAAATTTTATTTAAGTGTTTGCGATGTGGGGGGGGGCTTGGTTTAGGGGTTAATAGGTAGTTTATGGGTGTTAGTGTACTTTGTAGCACTTTAGTTAAGAGTTTTATGTTACGGCGTTGGCCCATACAACTCTTAACTACTGAATTTTAAATGCGGTAGGAGTCTGGACAGGAGAGGGTCTACCGCAATCGTAACAACGGCGTTAGGAAAATCCCATTAAAAAGATAGGATACGTAATTGACGTAAGGGGATTTGCGGTATGCGAAAATCTCGGAAAAAAAGTGAGCGGTACACCTGTACCTGCCAGACTCATAATACCAGCGGGCGTTAAAAAGCAGCGTTGGGACCCCTCAACGCTGCTTTTTAAGGCTAACACAAGACTCGTAATCTAGGCGTAAGTTAGCTACAATATAACTAATAGTTACAGGTTTTATTTTTATTTCACAGGTAAGTTTGTATTTATTTTAACTAGGTAGACTAGTTAGTAAATAGTTATTAACTATTTACTAACTACCTAGTTAAAATAAATACAAACTTACCTGTGAAATAAAACCTAATCTACCTTACACTAAAACCTAAAATTACATAAAATAAAAAAACACTAAAATCACAAAAAATAAAAAACCTACCATTACAATTTTTTTTAAAAAAAACTACCATTACAAAAACAAACAAAATTATTCAAAAAAATCAAAATGATTCCTATTCTAATACCCTTTAAATGTAGGGCATTTTGCTACAAAAAAAAACAGACACCCCCTAAAAAAATATATTACACAAAATACAAATTATTAAAAATAATAAAACATATTCCTATTCTAATACCCATTAAAAAAAAAAAACACCCCAAAATAAAAAAACTAATCTAGAATAAACTACCAATGGCCTTTAAAAGGGCATTGCCCTAAAGATATCAGCTCTTTTTGTGAAAAAAAAATACAAATACCCACTAACATTACAAACCCTCACACCCAAACCCACAAAATAAAAAAAAACTATATAAAAAAGCCTAAGCTACCTATTGCCCTGAAAAGAGCATTTGTATGGGCATTGCCCTTAAAAGGACATTTAGCTCTTTTGCTGCCCAAACCCTAATCTAAAAAAAAACACCCAAAAAAACCTTAAAAACCTAACATTAAACCCTGACGATCCACTTACAGATTTTGAAGTCCCGCTTGAACGATTTTCAAATCAGCCAATAGGATTTAAGCAGCTCTCATTCTATTGGCTGATTCTTCATCCAATAGAATTAGAGCTGCTTAAATCCTATTTACTGATTTGAATAGCCAATAGGATTTTAGCAGCTCTAATTCCTATTGGCTGATTTAAATCTTTCAGCCAATAGGAATGCAAGGGACGCCATATTGAATCACGTACCTTGCATTGAAGATTCAGTGTACAGCGTAAGAAGAGGATGCTCCGCGCCGGATATCTTCAGAATGGACCCGCACCGAGCCGCCGGGATCAAGATAGAAAATGCCGTCTGGATGAAGATTGAAGAGGCCGCCTGGATGAAGACTTCTCGCCGCTTGGATGAGAACTTCGCCGCCGGGATGAGGATCATTCAAGCGGGACTTCAAAAACTGTAATTGGATCGTCGGGGGTTAGTGTTAGGTTTTTTAAGGTTTTTTTGTGTGTTTTATTTTTTAGATTAGGGTTTGGGCAGCAAAAGAGTTAAAGGGACAGTCTAGGCCAAAATAAACTTTCATGATTCAGATAGAGCATGTAATTTTAAACAATTTTCCAATTTACTTTTATCACCAATTTTGCTTTGTTCTCTTGGTATTCTTAGTTGAAAGCTTAACCTAGGAGGTTCATATGCTAATTTCTTAGACCTTGAAGCCCACCTCTTTCAGATTGCATTTTAACAGTTTTTCACCACTAGAGGGTGTTAGTTCACGTATTTCATATAGATAACACTGTGCTTGTGCACGAGAAGTTATCTGGGAGCAGGCACTGATTGGCTAGACTGCAAGTCTTTCAAAAGAACTGAAAAAAGGGGCAGTTTGCAGAGGCTTAGATACAAGATAATCACAGAGGTTAAAAGTATATTATTATAACTGTGTTGGTTATGCAAAACTAGGGAATGGGTAATAAAGGGATTATCTATCTTTTAAAACAATAAAAATTCTGGTGTAGACTGTCCCTTTAAATGCTCTTTTAAGGGCAATGCCCATACAAATGCCCTTTTCAGGGAAATGGGTAGCTTAGGTTCTTTTAGATTTAGGTGTTTTATTTTGAGGGGATGGTTGGGTGGGGGGTTTTACTGTTGAGGGGTCTTTGTATTTTTTTTTTACAGGTAAAAGAGCTAATAACATTGGGGCAATGCCCCACAAAAGGCCCTTTTAAGGGCAATTGGTTGTTTATTGTAGGCTAGGGTTTTGTTTTTTTTTGGTGGGCTTTTTTATTTTGATAGGTCTATTAGATTAGGTGTAATTATTTTTTACTTTTGATCATTTCGTTTATTATTTTCCATAATTTAGTGTTTGTTATTTTTTGTAATTTAGTCTAATTTTAGTAGTGTTATGATTTTTTTAATGTGTAGTTTGGTTTATTTTAATTGGTAGTTAGTTTAATATTAGTTTAATAATTATATTAGTTTACTTGTTAGTTTAAACTTTTTTTAAATTTGACAGGTAAGTTTTAATTTAATTTAAGATAGGGATATTGTAATTTTAATATAAAGTTTGGGGGGTGTTAGGTTAAGGGGTTACTAGTTTAAATTAGTTAAATGTGATCTGGGGGCTTTCGGTTTAGGAGTTAATAGTTTAAATGAGTATATTTCATTATTAGGGGGCTTGCGGTTTAGGGGTTAATAGGTTTATTATAGTGGTTGTGGTGTAAGGCTTAATAAATTTAGTATAGTGGGGGGCGATGTGTGCGGACGGCAGATTAGGTGTTAATAATATTTAAATAGTGTTTGCGATGCGGGAGATTGGCAGTTTAGGGGTTAATTAGTTTATTATAGTGGTGACGATGTCGCTAATGGCAGAATAGGGGTTAATATTGTTTTAGTGGCGGCGATGTCAGGAGCGGCAGATTAGGGGTTAATACATTTATTATAGTGTTTGCAATGCAGGAGGGCCTTGGTTAAGGGGTTAATAGGTAGTTTATGGGTGTTAGTGTACTTTGTAACAGTTTAGTTATAAGTTTTATGTAACAGTTTTGTAGCGTAAAACTCATAACTACTGACTTTAGATGGCATTACGGATCTTGCTGTTATAGGGTGTAACGTTCGCTTTTTAGCCTCACAGAAAAACTCGTAATACCAGCGCTATGGAAATCCCATGCAAAACGTAATTCTCACGAGTGCGGTACTGACGTTGCGTTACAGGCTAAAAGGCTTGCGGTACACCTATACCGACAAGACTTGTAATGGCTGTGTTACTGTTAGTGCTGAAAATACCATATTTTCAATGTTAAAAGACGAACGCACAGACTTGTAATCTAGGTGATTATTATTTATTCTCTGTCTTTAAATTAAATATTTGAATTATGCAATATTCAAAATGGAAAATTTGGAATCAATATATTTGTATCTGTACTGTATCAATTTGCTTAAAAATTCCCTACAGCTATTGAACTGAATATTGTTTGTTAAACTGAATGTTACATTCAAAAATATTATTGTGGATATTCAATCTAATTATGAACACTGGAAATTGAAAGTAACATTCATAACCCGGAAATAACATTTGATCAATGAATTTGAATGGATTTTTGTTCTTATCAACATATGATTGTCCAAAACAAATGTCCATACGACTATTCATTCTACCAAGTGAATTGCAATTTGACCACAATCACTCATCCCTAGTCGCTGTATATGTACATGCATGTTTGTTTTAACCTTTAGTTTTAAATGTATGTAATTTTTTTATTTTCTTATTGCCAGGCTTTTATAAAACATGAGGCTATCCAATGTAACAGTAAAACATAGCAGCTGTTCTCCCTGCACACACATAGGCTTCACACAGAATGCTTTAGAGACAGCAGAACACATGCAGCAGATGGCAGGTACAGTGGCCATGGAGCTCTCTTTCGGCTAGATTTGGAGTTTGGCGTTAGCCGTGAAAACCAGCGTTAGAGGCTCCTAAAGCTGGTTTTAGGCTAACTCCGGTATTTGGAGTCACTCAAAAAAGGGTCTAAAGCTCACTTTTCAGCCGCGACTTTTCCATACCGCAGATCCCCTTACGTCAATTGCGTATCCTATCTTTTCAATGGGATCTTTCTAACTCCGGTATTTAGAGTCGTGTCTGAAGTGAGCGTTAGAAATCTAACAACAAAACTCCAGCCGCAGAAAAAAGTCAGTAGTTAAGAGCTTTTTGGGCTAACGCCGGTTCATAAAGCTCTTAACTATTGTACTCTAAAGTACACTAACTCCCATAAACTACCTATGTACCCCTAAACCGAGGCTCCCCCACATCGCCGCCACTCGATTAAAATTTTTTAACCCCTAATCTGCCGACCGCCACATACGTTATACTTATGTACCCCTAATCTGCTGCCCCTAACACCGCCGACCCCTATATTATATTTATTAACCCCTAATCTGCCCCCCTCAATGTCACCTCCACCATCAGCCAATCGGAATTAAGGTAGGAATATTCTGATTGGCTGATGGAATCAGCCAATCAGAATCAAGTTCAATCCAATTGGCTGATCCAATCAGCCAATCAGATTGAGCTCGCATTCTATTGGCTGATCGGAACAGCCAATAGAATGCGAGCTCAATCTGATTGGCTGATTGGATCAGCCAATCGGATTGAACTTGATTCTGATTGGCTGATTCCATCAGCCAATCAGAATATTCCTACCTTAATTCCGATTGGCTGATAGAATCCTATCAGGCAATCGGAATTCGAGGGACGCCATCTTGGATGACGTCCCTTAAAGGAACCGTCATTCTTCAGTTGGATGTCGCCGGAAGAAGATGGGTCCGCGGTGGAGGTCTTCAGGATGGAGCCGGTCGTCATCGGATGAAGATAGAAGATGCCGCTTGGATCAAGATGGTTGCCGGTCCGGATCGCCTCTTCTTCCCGGATAGGATGAAGACTTTGGAGCCTCTTCTGGACCTCTTCAGCCACCGGATGATGGATCGCCAGCCCCCGCTTGGGTTGGATGAAGATTTTGGAGCCAGGACGGATCGGTGATACCTGGTGAGGTGAAGACAAGGTAGGATGATCTTCAGGGGCTTAGTGTTAGGTTTATTTAAGGGGGGTTTGGGTTAGATTAGGGGTATGTGGGTGGTGGGTTGTAATGTTGGGGGGGGTATTGTATGTTTTTTTTACAGGCAAAAGAGCTGAACTTCTTGGGGCATGCCCCGCAAAGAGCCCTGTTCAGGGCTGGTAAGGTAAAAGAGCTTTGAACTTTAGTAATTTAGAATAGGGTAGGGAATTTTTTATTTTGGGGGTCTTTGTTATTTTATTAGGGGGCTTAGAGTAGGTGTAATTAGTTTAACATTGTTGTAATATTTTTCTTATGTTTGTAAATATATTTTTATTTTTTGTAACTTAGTTCTTTTTTATTTTTTGTACTTTAATTAGTTTATTTCATCGTAGTTATTTGTAGGAATTGTATTTAATTTATTTATTGATAGTGTAGTGTTAGGTTTAATTGTAGGTAATTGTAGGTATTTTATTTAATTAATTTAATGATAGTATAGTGTTAGGTTTAATTCTAACTTAGGTTAGGATTTATTTTACAGGTAATTTTGTAATTATTTTAACTAGGTAACTATTAAATAGTTCTTAACTATTTAAAAGCTATTGTACATGGTTAAAATAATTACAAAGTTGCCTGTAAAATAAATATTAATCCTAAAATAGCTACAATGTAATTATAATTTATATTGTAGCTATATTAGGATTTATTTTACAGGTAAGTATTTAGCTTTAAATAGGAATAATTTATTTAATAAGAGATAATTAATTTTGTTAGATGTAAATTATATTTAATTTAGGGGGGTGTTAGGGTTAGACTTAGCTTTAGGGGTTAATACATTTATTAGAATAGCGGTGAGCTCCAGTCGGCAGATTAGGGGTCAATAATTGAAGTTAGGTGTCGGCGAAGTTAGGGAGGGCAGATTAGGGGTTAATACTTTTTATTATAGGGTTAGTGAGGCGGATTAGGGGTTAATAACTTTATTATAGTAGCGCTCAGGTCCGCTCGGCAGATTAGGGGTTAATAAGTGTAGGCAGGTGGAGGCGACGTTGTGGGGGGCAGATTAGGGGTTAATAAATATAATATAGGGGTCGGCGATGTTAGGGCAGCAGATTAGGGGTACATAGGGATAATGTAAGTAGCGGCGGTTTACGGAGCGGCAGATTAGGGGTTAATAATAATATGCAGGGGTCAGCGATAGCGGGGGGCGGCAGATTAGGGGTTAATAAGTGTAAGGTTAGGGGTGTTTAGACTCGGGGTACATGTTAGAGTGTTAGGTGCAGACGTAGGAAGTGTTTCCGCATAGCAAACAATGGGGCTGCGTTAGGAGCTGAACGCGGCTTTTTTGCAGGTGTTAGGTTTTTTTTCAGCTCAAACAGCCCCATTGTTTCCTATGGGGGAATCATGCACGAGCACGTTTTTTAGGCTGGCCGCTTGCGTAAGCAACTCTGGTATCGAGAGTTGAAGCTGCGTTAAATATGCTCTACGCTCCTTTTTTGGAGCCTAACGCAGCCTTTATGTGGACTCTCAATACCAGAGTTATTTTTATGGTGCGGCCAGAAAAAAGCCGGCGTTAGCTTTTCGGGTCGTTACCGACAAAACTCCAAATCTAGCCGTTTATGAATAAACTGTAGGGAATGGGATTAGATCTGAAGTCTGATGTAGGTATGTGGCTCAAAGAAGGGCTGCAGCATCAGTAGTCTATAGTGCATGAGACTAGCTTAATGGCTGCTGGGCCTGCTGCTCTGATGGTGAGTATAGCTAACAGGGGCTGCAGTAAAAGGAGTCTCCTGTTTATGGATATATATGCAGTGCACGCAAAAATGCAGTGTAGGGCTTAGTATAAGCCTGGAGCAGTCTAAGGGTTAAGGCTGTAGGAGAGTGGGTTAGAAGAGAGAGGGAAGGTGCTGGGTGCAACATTGTTGCAATTTAGGGTAGGCCCCTCCTTACCAGTAGATAAGCCAAGTTCTCCCTTGCAACTTCCTCTTCTTCTCCGGATCCTGGCTGAAGCAGTTTTTTCTTAGCAGTTCTGTCATCACCAGTGCAGCTATGCATCGTTCCAGGCGTTCTACTCTGCCTCCCAGACGTTACCAGTCGGAACAGGAACCTCCTGCACCTGCAAAAGAAAAAATAAAGATAAGTGTTCAATCTATTTCTGAGGATGATTTAGATATCATTCCCCCAACTCAATATACTACTGTTGTGTCAGCCCAGGTTCATAATGTGGAAGAGCAGGGACCTATTGATATTGAGTTAGCTCAGGAATCCCCCAGACCTCAAGCATTGCAGACCCAGCAGGCTAATTTACCCCTTGATAGTGTACAGGCCTCATTTTTAAGTGCTGTACCCCCTGCTGCTATGTCAGCAGTTTCTGACCTATTGAAAAACATAATATCCGCTATGGCTGCAGCCTCCCCAGGGCCCAGTGTGACACCAGCTGTTTTCCCTCCTGATCCTTCTAGTCAGGATCCGGATCCTGCTTTAACTACCCCCAGCAGGCATCGCCCTTTCACACCTCTCATTGAGGCACCACACGTGGCAACACGCGGTCCCCAGCCAGGCCGGAACATGGCCCCTGTAACGGCCCCTCAGCCCTCAACACCCGGACTTGCCCCTGGTCGCACCATACCCGAGGCCCATGCCATCCCAGGGCCTATGCTGCTCCCCCCGGGGCCTAGCGATCTCCTTCGCCAGCCGCGTGGTCCGGGTCCGACTTCCGGTGTCAACGCCATGTTAGTGACGTCACCGGAAGCGGACATCGGCACTTCCGGCTTGGCAGATTCCCGCGCGGTCGCAAGGACATCGGCTCCCGGGGCAACGCCACTTGCAGGTGAGCACCGAGAGCCGTCCTTGGCCGTTGGCGGGTTATCAGTGGGGGGTCGGAGGGGCATTAGCAGCGCAAGCAAACTGCGCAAGCGAACGGCACATTTGAACGTTAATCCTCAGGGGCATCAAAGGGGTCGCTCCATCATAAGAGGTAGTACCAGGCAGATAGCCAGTGATAGGGGTAGGGGGACACGCAGAGTTAACCCTTCCAGGGCAATGAGGCCATTACAGTTTATACAAATGGGAGATAACGCAAATGCCGTTCAGCAGGCCGCTCCCGATATTATTAACCCACACAGGGCTGATAGTGGTTTAGTGCAAGCGGCCGCTCAGCCGCATGATATTGTGTCTAATAATAGCCTGCATGTGAATCAAGGCAATGTTCAAAGTATGCATGTTAATCAAAACATTGAGCATCATTTACCGTCTCATCATTTACCATCCCCCATTGGTGTGAATGCGGCTTTGAATGGTGTGAACGTACAAGCAGCTCCTCAGGGATATAATACACCCCTGGTTGGCATACATAATGCGAATGTGCAATCTTTAAGCCAGCTACAACATCCCATTATGTTAGGCATACAAGGAGTACAACCCCTTGATCAGGGTATCCACTCCCCCATTGCAGCCACGCAGGGCGCTCATGCACACTCATTAAACCATGCACAATCAATAAGCCAGGCATGCCATAACCCTATTGTAGACCAGCAGGGTGTGAATGCTCAGACATCTGCGAATGGACAGTCAGTGAGTCAGGGATTTCATACACCACTTCATATAGCTCATCCACCCCTTGCTACTGATAATCCAGACACATCCATTGGGCAAAGTGCTCGCCAAATTCTTTCTCTTTTGCAGGGGGCAATTGGATCACAAAGTGCAGCAAAAACACGGACCAACACTGCCACAGTCATGAGTGGGGCGGATGCAGGAGTAACAGGCAGCATTACAGCAGGAGCAGCAGCCACCACTTCCACTGCACAGCAAGGGTCTTCAGGACTCGCCCTCCAAAACCAGCCAGCAGGCCAGCCCGTTTCCAGCATGGGTCAGGGACCTCCTGCCATTAGTCACGGTGAGAATGCTTTATTTACACACAATGACCATTCTTCCTCTGACTCATCCTCTTCTGACTCAGGGTCTGAGACTGACTCTTCCTTGGGTTTACAAGGGGCAGGTCAGAAGAAAATGTTTAGAATGATTAAGAAAATTTTAAAGAGGGGGGTCAAGCCAGATACTAAGCAGGACAGCGCCAGTAACACCGCCCCGCAAAACCCATCTACAGAGGTGCCAGCTGAACCTCTCCCTACCAGGGCCATCTCCGAAAGGCGAGCAGCCCTTTACGGGGACGCAAGCCCAGGAAAAATATACTCATTGCATAGACACCTGCGCAAAAAGGTGGTCAGTAGAATCCACCGTGGAAAATATGTTAATATATTTGACCTTTCGGTGGAGGCGTATAGGCAGAGAGAGAGGAGCGCTGAGGGAACAGGGCCTAAAAAATTTAAACGCCCAGACACTTTTGATGAGTGGCTCCAGTGCTTCAGGGTTTTTTCCTCCTGTTATATCGAAAAGTACCCCTCCCAGAGTTTGCCTATCCTAAAATACACGGACACTATTCACTGGATTCAGCGTAATCACACTGAAGGTGTGTGGAGGGAATATGATGCTGAGTTCAGGAGGAAAATGGCAGGAAATCCTTCCCTGACTTTTGACTCTACTGATAACCAGTTGTGGCAGCGAATGGACCCAAAAGGGGGTGCACCCGCTGCTGTAACTTCAACTCAGCAATCAGCGCAGCAGTCCTTTCGCAATACCAGAAGCAGGAAACGGGGG
Organism: Bombina bombina; assembly: GCF_027579735.1. NCBI lineage: Eukaryota > Metazoa > Chordata > Amphibia > Anura > Bombinatoridae > Bombina > Bombina bombina. Next base: position 935,819,264 of record NC_069504.1, on the reverse strand, counting down.
GGAACCTGCTGGCCCTTCCAGGACAAAAAATGCGACAAGGGTAGCGCATGCACCTTCAGACATGTCTGCAGGTACTGCTCTGGTCCACACCCTGGCAGTGACTGCATCAAGCGAAGGGACCAGACCAATAAGCCCCCTTCAGCAAACTTGGGCCAGAAAGGCGGAAACGCCAATTAATGTACATGCCATGGCACCATGGTTGTGGGCTTACCCAGACCAGGCGGCGGCACGTATGTTATGGGAGGGTTTTTCATTTGGTTTTCATATCCCCACATTTAGGCAAATCAAGGGTAAGAGATTTAATAGGAACCTTATTTCAGCATACCAACACCCCCAAGTAGTGAGGGATAAAATTAATAAAGAAGTGACTTTAGGGCGAATGGCGGGCCCCTTTGCTGCCCCACCTTTACCTGATTTGGTCATTTCCCCGTTGGGGGTGGTTCCCAAGAAAGAGCCAGGGAAGTTTCGCCTCATTCAGCACCTGTCGTACCCAAAAGGTAGCTCAGTCAATGATGCCATTGACCCCCAACTCAGCTCGGTGCGCTATCAATCCTTTGATAGCGCACTAGACCTGGTCAGGAGGGCGGGTCATGGTGCTCTATTGGCGAAACTAGACATTGAGTCGGCATTTAGGCTTCTTCCACTCCACCCCTCAGTTTTCCATCTAATGGGTTGTAAGTTTGCAGGTGTGTACTACGTGGATCGCTGCCTGCCCATGGGCTGCTCTTTGTCATGCGCCTTGTTTGAAGCGTTCAGTAGTTTCCTTCATTGGGTCGTAGCTTCAGAAGTGGGCAGCGATCCCATAGCACACTACCTGGACGATTTTCTCATTGTAGGGAGAGCAGGCTCCGATGATTGTTTATCCACACTCGGGGTACATGTTAGAGTGTTAGGTGCAGACGTAGGAAGTGTTTCCGCATAGCAAACAATGGGGCTGCGTTAGGAGCTGAACGCGGCTTTTTTGCAGGTGTTAGGTTTTTTTTCAGCTCAAACAGTCCCATTGTTTCCTATGGGGGAATCATGCACGAGCACGTTTTTTAGGCTGGCCGCTTGCGTAAGCAACTCTGGTATCGAGAGTTGAAGCTGCGTTAAATATGCTCTACGCTCCTTTTTTGGAGCCTAACGCAGCCTTTATGTGGACTCTCAATACCAGAGTTATTTTTATGGTGCGGCCAGAAAAAAGCCGGCGTTAGCTTTTCGGGTCGTTACCGACAAAACTCCAAATCTAGCCGTTTATGAATAAACTGTAGGGAATGGGATTAGATCTGAAGTCTGATGTAGGTATGTGGCTCAAAGAAGGGCTGCAGCATCAGTAGTCTATAGTGCATGAGACTAGCTTAATGGCTGCTGGGCCTGCTGCTCTGATGGTGAGTATAGCTAACAGGGGCTGCAGTAAAAGGAGTCTCCTGTTTATGGATATATATGCAGTGCACGCAAAAGGCTGATCTGTCTTTAAATATCCTGACCTATTTTTGGTTCTAGTTAAATCCCATTTAAGATTGTTGAGAATGTAACATAGTAACATAGTAGATGAGGTTAAAAAAAGACAGAAATCCATCAAGTTAAACCTATACAAATCTTAATATACTTACAATAAAAGATCCAATTAAGCTTAAATTAATCCCACACAAGCAATCATATCCATGAATTCTGTTGCTAGCAAGAAACGATTTTTAAATTAATACAAGGCAATAGCATTTACTACCTCCTTAGGTGATGAGTTCCATAATTTTATTGCTCTTACAGTGAAAAAACGTTTATGTTGCTGGAGATTAAATCTCCTTTCCTCTCGCCTTAAAGTGTGACCTCTTTTCACAAACAATGTTCTTGGAATAAACAGAGCTTCTGCCATCTCTGTATCATGTCACCTCCCAAGCGCCTTTTTCTAGAGAAAACAGACCCAGTTTGGCTAGCCTCTCTTCATAGCTTAAATCCTCTATTCCCCTCAGTTTTGTGGCCCTTCTCTGAACTTTTTCCAAGTCTGCAATATATTTTTTCAAGGTTGGTCCCCAGAACTGCACTCTATTCTCAAGGTGAGCGCTTACCAGGGATTTATATAGTGACAAAATAATACTTTCCTCCCTTGCATCAATGTTTCTTTTAATACATGCTAGTATCTTATTAGCTTAGAAGCCACTGCCCTGAATTGTGTACCCATCTTTAGCTTGTTATCTTTTAGTACACTCAAATCCCTTCCCTCCTCTGTTTTTCTAAGTCTAGTCCCATTTAAATAATAGGTTGCCTGCTTATTGTTTACTTCCAAAATGTAGAACCTTGCATTTTGCAGTATTAAATCTCATTTTCCATTTACCTACCCATTCTTCTAATGATTGTAGATCCTCTTTTTATTGTTCCTGCCTGTGTTGCAATACGTGTTAGGGTAAGCCTACTTGCAGCCTGTAAGAAAGTCTGTAAAGCCTGAATTTAGTGGATATATCATTTTAATGTCCCTAAATTCGAGTTGAAGATGTTTCAACCTTCAACCTCATTTAATGGGTTCTTTACTAGATTCTTCCTTTGATCATATCTTCTTAGAAATATTCTCCTGAATAAAAAAAATACAAAATCTGTAGATAAACAAGCTAAAAGTCAAAATGATCTTGCCCTCCTTTGATATGAGGAACAAATTTGAAAATTAGGTATGTTCAGTTTCACAGCTAGTCTGCTTAAAGGACAGTCTACACCAATATTTTATTGTTTAAAAAGATATATAATCCCTTTATTACCCATTCCCGAATCCCCAGTTTTGCATAAACAACACAGTTATATGAATACACTTTTTACCTCTGTGATTACCTTGTGTCTAAGCAGCTGCAGACTGCCCCTTATCTCATTTCTTTTGACACACTTGCATTTTGGCTTACCAGTGCTCACTCATAAGTAACTTCACAGGTGTGAGCACAATGTTACCTATATTATACATATGAACTAGCAGTGTTTAACTGTGAAAAACTTTCCAAATAGGATGAGAAAAAAGGTGGCCTTCAAGGGCTTAGACATTAGCATATAAGCTTACCTAGGTTTAGCTTTCAACAAAGAATACCAAGAGAAAAACTTGATTATAAAAGTAATCTTTTTAAGCCCAATACTGACTGGTTAATCTATTTTTTGTTTGTTGGTTTGTTTAACTTACAGCACCATTCAGTTTGCATATTTTCCAACACAACCTTCATTTGTGTTTGCAATGATCATTCATTAAAGGGACATTAAACCCATTTTTTTATTTTATGATTCAGGTAGAGCAAGCAATTGTAAGCAACTTTCTAATTTACTCCTATTATCAATTTTTCTTCATTCTCTTGCTATCTTTATTCGAAAAAGAAGGCATCTAAGCTAAGGAGCCATCCAATCTTTGGTTCAGACCCTGGACAGCACATGTTTATTGGTTCTGTCCAATCAGCAAGGACAACCCAGGTTGTGAACAAAAATGGTCCGGCTTCTAAACTTACATTCTTGCTTTTCAAATAAAGATAGCAAGAGAGTGAAGAAAAATGATAATAGGAGTAAAGTAGAAAGTTGCTTAAAATTGCATGCTCTATCTGAATCATGAAAGAAAAAAATTGGGTTCAGTGTCCCTTTAATCCATTTGGTGTGGCAGTTAAGATGTTTTTTTAATGTTCCATTATAAGGGGTTTCAATTTAACATGTAGTGTGTTACTTGTTTAAATAATATTGTGTGTTATCTAGTGCATTCTAAACACCTTTAAACATAACAATCTGTTGACAAACAAAAGTCACAAAATAGGTGTCTTAGAATTTCTCTTTGGTGACAGTTGTAAAGAAACCTGTAAAATGTTAAGAACAGGGTACCAGAATGTTGTATTATCTTTGAGTGTTGGTTTTAAAGGGACGATAGTAAAAAAACGTAGATATATGTTGGCACTAGATTAGGATTTTGGGGTATTTACAGTATCCCAGCATTCTTGCAACAGATTTTCTAAAAGAAAATGTGTACACTAATAAACCAAGTTGTAGCAAGAAAGTAATTTATTGTTAAAATGTATAGTCATTGCAAAAGAAATGCAATGCAGCAGATTACATACTTTTGAAATAACAACAACAAAAACTCTTTACGTATTTGTTTTCTTTTATTGCATAAAAATTAATGGTATTTCATTTGTCACACATGATTCAACCAAAAAGTTTAAAACTGTGCAGGTATGACAAAAAAATATTGACAACCTACGGAGAAAAGAAAATTGCATTATTGAATGGATTTACTTTAATGTATATTTGTAGCATTTATAGTGAATGCACTAATGGCTTTTACAGGAATTCATATAAGCCAAGGGCTGTATACATCTTAAAATGTGTACTGCTAAACAAGCCTTTCTATTAACAAATTAAGATGCCCCTGCAATTATATACTCATATATGATAAGCTAGCTGGACAGCAAATGTATCTACCTAAATGGAAAATTTGTTAAATCTTATAGCAGAATATATTTAAAAAAATATATTTGACTTCTCAAAATATATTTTTAAGTCTATAAATAATAATATATTTATAAGTAAAATAAATTTTCAGAAAGTAATTTTACAATCTTGCTAGATATAGAAGGAATGTAAATTTAGTGAAGAGTCATTGTCTAACATATTACTGATACACAATGATTTGAAATATATGATGCTGAATTTACAAAATGGAACAGTTGTTAGGTAATTGTAAAGAAAAGACAGTAATAAAAATAAATGCCTGCAATTTACTGGTAATTTACATCTGAAAATGGCAGGATATATATGTCTAAGCTAAAATATATAATAACAATATTTAGACAGAAATGAAATAATATAAAAAGTTTTGAGGTATTAAACTATGTGTAAAGCATTTACTAAAATATCTGCATGATATTATTTTTTACTATTGGTAGAAACAATAATTTCTTCATACAAAGATAGATCAATTGGATGTATTTGATATATCCCATTATGTTCTGACTGATAATTGTATTTTATTAATCATATTTTAATATGTGAAATATTTATTTCATATCCAATTTTGTCCTTTTTTTTTAATTGGATTCGTATTAATGATCAATTTATAGACAATAAACAGAAATGGCCACATAGAATTAAAAGAGTAAATATATTATTGGTGAATTTCCATAGGTTTAATTCTACACATCGTTTGTATCTTTAAAGGCCACTGAAAGTGGAGATATCATCAAGTCGATTTCAGTCCATGGGGCATATTTATCAAGCTCTGTATAGAGCTTGAGGCCCCTTGTTTCCAGCGAGCCTTCAGGCTCACCGAAAACAGAAGTTATCAAGAAGTTATTAAGCAGCAGTATAAAGCCCGCTGCTCGTAACTTGTCCGCCTGCTCTGAGGCAGCGGACAGAAATCAACACAATCGAATTGGATCGGGTTGATTGACACCCCCTGCTAGTGGCCAATTGGCCGTGAATCTGCAGGGGCGGCATTGCACCAGCAGTTCACTAGAAGTGCTGGTGCAATGATAAATGCCAACAGCGTATGCTGTCAGCATTTAGCAATGGGCAGCGATGGGCAGCGATGGGCAGCGGATATGATACGCTGCTTTGTGTCATGTCTGTTCACACATTGTTGAATATGCCCCTATGATATAGCCAAGTTGGGTATACCAGTCTTTGATAAAAGAGATTCAAAAGTGGAAGGGTGAAGGAGGGACAAGTATAGGATTTGGAGGAGCATGGAGAAGGCGACCCCAGACCAAGTCATTCTGGTGAGGTTATATTTGGTGGTAACAGAAAAACTCTAAGGTAGCAAATAGAGTTTGGATAATAATAATATGAAGATATAAATACACCCCTTGGTTTGGACCACGGTTGTTTCAGTTTCTCCCTAATCCGTCAAGCTATTATATTGGAATATAAGGGGCGCAGGACCTGGGATTAAATCAAATGTTGAAAACTCCTCTAGGTATTATCCAGTTTGACCACAGAGTTTGTTGTTTCTCAATAGCAAGATATTGTGCAGCCAGCTTACTCGAGACAAGATTACAACTCCTTTGTGTAAGAAGTATTAGCGTTTATTGTGTCCAATGCAGTTTAACAGTCTTTCACAACCTTTCTCAAGTCAAGGAGGACCTCTGGCAGTTGGTGATCATTCAGTAGTTGTCAGGGTGCCAGGAATCAGACTGAGACGAGAAGTGCAAAAATAATCACACCTTTATTAATAGCAAAAAATAATAAAAAGTCCACAAGTCAAATAACAAGACAGGAGTCAAAACCAAAGCTGGTAGTCAGACGAGCCGAGTCAGGAGCCAAAGCGAATAGTCAGACGAGCCAGAATCAGAAACAAGGAAAACAGCAGAGTCAGGAACAAGCCAGGGATCAGGAACCAGGAAAAACGTCAGGCAGCCAGGTAATACACAGGAACTCTTACAAACAGGTCTGAGACAGCGCAAAGGCAAAGCATACTGAGCAGAGGCCCTTTAAATAATAAGTGATGACATCACAATTCTGAGACTGCATCCTGTCTCACACGGATGATGTCACCAGTCTGGCCATAAAAGGAAGTGCAGGAACTGAGCAGCATCCCCCACAATGCACCAAGTCAGCAAGAGAGGTGAGTAAAATGGCTGCCAGCAGCACATGGCAAACAAAAGAGGGAAAAAACCCTGACAGTACCCTCCCCTCAACGACCCCTCCCCCGCAGGAGGACAAAAGGCTTATTGGGGGAATGGGCATGGAAGGCACAGAGGAGGGCGGGAGCATGAACAGCAGAGGAGGGAACCCAAGAACGCTCATCCAGACCGTAGCCCCTCCAGTGAACCAAATACTGTACCCGGCCCCTGGACATACGAGAGTCAATAATGCTGCTGACCTCATACTCCTCATGATTGTCAACAAAGATAGGATGGGGACGAGGCAACACAGTGGTAAACCAATTACAAACCAATGGTTTCAAGAAGGAGACATGAACATTGGAGATGCGCCTTGCAGAAGGAAGGTCAAGAGCGTAGGCCACAGGATTAACCAGTTGGAGTATTCGAAAAGGACCAACATAACGGGGAGCCAATTTACTGGAAGGCACACGAAGGTTCAAGTTGCGGGTGGACAGCCAAACTCTCTCACCAACCTGGTAGGAAGGTGCGGGCAGACGCCTAGGATCAGCCTGGATCTTTTGGCGCTGCATAGAACGATGAAGGCAATCCTGAATCTGCCCCCACATGGAACGGAGTTGCCGGATATGCTCCTCCAAAGCCGGAATACCCTGAGACATGAATGAATCGGGCAACAAGAATGGTTGAAACCCATAATTCGCCATGAACGGGGATAACTTAAAGGAAGCATTAATAGCATTATTACGAGCAAACTCTGCCCAGGGTAACAGTTCAGACCAATTATTGTGGTGATCTGAGACATAGCAACGGAGGAACTGTTTCAGAGCTTGATTAAACCATTACGCAACCCCATTGGATTGAGGGTGATATGCCGAGGAGAAGGAAAGCTGGATCCCCATTTGAGCACAAAATGAATGCCAAAATCTGGAGACAAACTGGCTACCCCGGTCCGACACTATCTCCTTGGGCAACCCATGTAAACGGAAGACCTCCCGGGCTAAAATTGAAGCAAGCTCCTGAACAGTAGGCAGCTTCATCAAGGGAATGCAATCTGACATTTTAGAAAAACGGTCAACCACCATAAGGATAACAGTATTGCCATTGGAAACAGGGAGCTAGACAATGAAGTGATGAAAGATGTGTCCAAGGATGCTCACCATTAGCAATAGGTTGAAGAAGACCCACAGGAAGACGTTGAAGAGTCTTATTCTGTGGAGGCAACATACGCAGCAACATCAGAACAAAGACCTGGCCACCAGAATTGTCGAGTGACAGACCAAATCATTTGGTTCTTGCCTGGGTGACCTGCGGCTTTAGGATAGTGGTAAGTGTGCAAAAGTTTAGTTCGAAGATTCTCAGGAACAAAACACTTACCACTAGGTTTCTCAGGAGGTGCATTGGTTTGTGCAGCCAGGATCTCCTCCCCCAAGAGAGAAGTCAAATTAGTACGTATGGTAGCCAAAATATGGTCAGGAGGTATAACAGGAGAAGGTACAGACTCGTCCTTGGACAGAGGTGAAAATTGTCAAGAGAGAGCATCAGCCCTAACATTCTTACTACCAGGCAGGTAGGAGACCACATAATTAAACAGAGACAAAAATAGCGCCCATCTGGCCTGTCGGGGCAACAAACATTTTGCTTCAGATAGATAAGTTAAATTCTTGTGGTCAGTAAGAATGAGCACTGGCACGCTAGTACCCTCGAGAAGATGCCTCCATTCCTTGAGTGCCAAAATTATGGCCAGTAATTCCCTGTTGCCAATTTCATAATTGCACTCCGCTGGAGACAATTTCTTAGAGAAAAAACTACACGGATGCAAGGATCTGTCAGGCATAGGACGTTGAGACAAGATGGCACCTACTCCAGTCTCAGATGCATTGGCCTCAAGAACGAAAGGCAGGAAAGGGTTAGGATGAGCCAGAACTGGAGCGGCAGCAAAGGCAGTCTTAAGACTATCAAAGGCCTTAATGGCAGTAGGTGACCAATGGAGCGGATCATTCTCTTTACGGGTCATGTCTGTGATAGGTTTGACCAAGGAAGAAAAGTTTTTAATAAACTTTCTATAGTAATTGGTGAACCCCAAAAAACATTGAATAGACTGAAGAGCAACTGGGCGAGGCCACTGCAGAACTGCAGATAACTTGTCAGGATCCATGGAGAACCCTGCAACAGAGATAACATAACCTAGGAAGGTTACTTGAGTCTGATGGAACTCACATTTCTCAAGTTTACAAAAGAGGCCATTCTCACGTAGTCTCTGAAGAACCCGTGTAACATCAGAACGATGAGCCTCAAGTGTGGGTGAGTGTATGAGGATGTCGTCTAAGTACACCACAACACACTCTTGCAACATATCAAGTAGGACATCATTAATAAATTCCTGAAAAACAGCAGGAGCATTACATAGGCCAAAGGGCATTACAAGATACTCATAATACCCGCTCATGGTTTTAAATGCTGTTTTACATTCGTGGCCCTCCTTGATCCTAACGAGATTGTACGCTCCTCTCAAATCAGGTTTAGTAAAGACCGTAGCTTCCTTGAGGTGGTCAAAGAGTTCTGTAATGAGCGGAATAGGGTAAGCATTCTTAATGGTAAGATGATTAAGACCCCTATAATCGATGTATGGTCTTAACTCACCACCCTTTTTCTTCACAAAGAAGAAGCCAGCCCCTGCAGGAGAGCAGGATTTGCGGATGATCCCCCACAACAGAGCATCAGCAACATACTCCTCCATAGCACAATTCTCTGCAACAGACAGAGGGTACACCCGGCCCTGAGGAAGAATGGCTCCGGGTTGCAGGTCTATGGCACAAACGTAAGACCGGTGAGGAGGCAACGTACCGGCAGGCACCTTGTCAAAAACGTCTCGGTACTCCTTTGGCAATTTACTCCTTTGGCAATTTAGATACCGAAGAAGAGCACAAGACTTTAACTGGTTTCCGAAGACAAGTGGAAATACATTGCGGGGACCACAACAAAATTTCGGACCTGCGCCAGTCGAGACTGGGATTGTGCTTTTGGAGCCAGGGATAACCCAGAACAACCGGGAAATGTGTAGAGTTTATCACCTGGAACTGGAGGGTTTCAAAATGGAGAGCCCCAACAGCCATGGACAGTTTCATGAGTAACGAGTGCGGGCTGAAGGGGCCTGCCATCAATGGCCTCAATAGCAAGCAGAATGGACCAAGGCAAAGCAGGAATGGAGTGCTTTGATACAAAAACACTGTCAATGAAATAGCCCGCAGCACTGGAGTCAACAAGAGCCTGAGTGACTATGAAGGAGTCCACCCAGGGAAGGACAACCGTGACCAAAGGTTTTTCCTTAAGTGGTTCCGGGGACGAGGAAAAACCACCCAAGGTCTGCCCCTGACAGGACCTTAGGTGTGAGTGTTTCCCGGCCATGTAGGACAAGACTTCAAAAGGTGGCCCTGTAACCCACAATAGAGGCAGAGCCCCTTCCTCCTCCTAAAGACCCTCTCCGCTGCGGAGAGACGCGTGAATTCCAACTGCATCGGCTCAGCAGTACCTGGTGACTCGGTACCAGGAGGCATGGGAGGAAAGGGAGGCATGGGTGGGAACAAACACATAGGAGACAACGGAACAGGAGGCTTCCGCAAGCGCTCCTTGAAAGAGGGCCTCTCTCTGAGTCTGATGTCAATTGGGATCAAAAAAGACACCAATGCCTCGAGATCCTATGGTAAATCTCTGGCAGCAACTTAGTCTTTAATCGCATCCGATAGCCCATGAAAGAAGGTGGCAACAAGGGCTTCATTGTTCCAACCTACCTCTGCGGCAAGCGTACGGAACTCAATAGCATACTGAACAACAGATCTTGTACTTTGCTGAATGGACATGAGTCGTTTATCAGCAGAGGAGGAGCGAGCCGGAACATCAAATACCCTTTGAAAGGAGGCCACAAATTCAGGATAATTTGAAATCACAGGTTTATTAGTCTCCCACAAGAGCTGTGTCAGAAAGTAACAAGATAAGAAATCCCACCTTAGCTCTGTCAGAGGGAAACGCCTGAGGTAACATCTCAAAGTAAATTCCCACCTGGTTCAAAAACCCTCTGCACTGAATAGGATCGCCACCATATCACTGATGATAACAATGATGACACCAGTCTGGCCATAAAAGGAAGTGCAGGAAATGAGCAGCATCCCCCACAATGCACCAATTCAGCAAAAGAGGTGAGTAAAATGGCTGCCAGCAGCACATGGCAAACAAAAGAGGGAAAAAATCCTGACAGTAGTATTTTAAAGATATTTTGAAGAAAAGCATGAAGGTCGTCAAGAGTAATTTTTTCTGTGATGTCTCTGATGTGCAAATTTAGGCAAAAGACAAGTCCCTGCAACCAAATATGGAAGGTTTATAAAAAATGTATTATGGGGTGAAAACAGAATCACAAACCATACCCCTTATACATTCCTCTGACAAGCACTGTACTCTGAGGTTCACAGAGGAGCTATAAATTATTCTGTTACCATAGGGCTTTAAATATGAACTCCATCTCTTCCGGTAATCAATTAAACATTCTAGTTTAGGGGTGTTACAATAAAACATTATTTAAAACATAATTGTTAAAAATGTTTAGTTACATCCTAGTATAACAATATTTATTAAAAAAGAAAATCTTAACTTAAAAGACATTTAAAGTAATAAAAATAACCATATTGCAGTTTACTGAAGTACTTAACCAATCACAATGTAGGAAATTTTTTTATATAACCGTTACTATTCGTTAAAACAAACGGACCAATCCACATTTATACAGTTCAGTCCTTAATCGAGTCCTTTCCATTCTCAATTCCCAAATAGGTACGTGTTGGAAGTTTCGATAACATGATTCTATTGTCCAATATGCTTCTGTCAAAAAAGTGTTATTCAATTCCCATTTAAGTGGTATAAGCTATTAGGCCCCATTCAGAATTGTTTTACAGAATCCATCATAATCTACCCTACTTATTATAGAGATTTTGCAGTTAAAATGGGGCATTAAAAAAGTAAAAGAAGTTGCCAAATATTTATGATAAATTAAATTACAATAAAAAATATTAACCTTTAGGTGTACTGTTCTTTTTCTACTTACTTACAACTAGATTACAAGTTTTGCGCTATTGAGGGTGTGAAATGAACGCAACAAAAGTTGCTTTATTTCACCCTCCATAGCCTGCCATTACGAGTTTTTGAAAAGTCACCTTATGCGTGCGAATATACAATACGTGCTCGTGCACGCTTTCCCCACAGACATCAATGGGGAGAGAGTGTTAGAAAAAAACCTAACATCTGCGATTGCGGAATGAAAAGCTCCGTAATGCAGCCCCATTGATGTCTATGGGGAAAAAAAAGTTACGTTTAAACCTAACACCCTAACATAAACCCCAAGTCTAAACATCTCTAATCCACCACCCCCGACATCGCCGACACCTACATAAAGTTATTAAACCCTAATCTGCCGTTCCAACATTGCCACCACTGAAATAAAGTTATTAACCCCTAATCTGCTGCTCCCGATATAGTCGCCACTATAATAAAGTTATTAGCCCCTATTCCACAGCACCCCAACATTGCTGACACTATAATAAAGATATTAACCCCTATCCAGCCGCTCCCCAACATCGCCACCACTAAATAAAGTAATTAACCCGTAAACCGCCAGCCCTCCACATTGCAAAAAAATAAATTAAACTATTAACCCCTAAACCTAACAACCCCCTAATTTTCAATTAAAATTACAAGATCCCTATCTTAAAATACTTAAAAACTTACCTGTGAAATTAAAAAACCTAAGTTTAAACAATATATTAAACTAACATTACTATTATACTAAAATTGAAATAACTATCAATTAAATAAATTAAATTACAAATTAAAAAAAACTAACCCTACTAAAAATAATTTAATCTAGAATTACAAAAAAATACTAAATTACAAAAAGTAAAAAAATACTAAAGTACAAAAAATAACAAACTCTAAATTATGTTAACTAACAAACAAAATTATTCAAAATAAAAACAATTACATCTAATCTAATAGCCCTCTAAAAATAAAAAAGCCCCAAAATAAAAAATTCCTAGACTACAATAAACTACTAATAGCCCTTAAAAGGGCCTTTTGTAGGGCATTGCCCTAAAAAAATCTGCTTTTTTCCATGTAAAAAATACAAAGACCCCCAACAGTAAAACCCACCACCCAACTAACCCCCTAAAATAAAAAAAACCTAACTCTAACAAAAACCTAAGCGACCCATTGCCCTGAAAAGGGCATTTGTGTGGGCTTTGCCCTTAAAGGGGCATTTAGCTCTTTTTCATTGCCCTTAAAAGGGCATTTAGCTCTAAGAAAGCCCAAAACCCTAAGCTAAAAAAAAACACGCAAAATTTTATAAAAAAACCTAACACTAACCCCCGACAATCCACTTACAGTTTTTGAAGTCCAGACATCCAGGCGGCGAGAAGTCTTCATCCAGGCGGCGATGGATGAAGCATCCAGGCGGTGTCTTCTATCTTCATCCAGACGGCATTTTCTATCTTCATCCCGGCGGCGCAGAGCAGCTCCATCCTGAAGACATCCGGCGCAGAGCACCCTCTTCATACGGTCGCCGCCGTATACTGAATCTTCAATGCAAGGGAGCCTTTTCAAAATGGCATCCCTTGCATTCCTTTTGGCTGATTTGATTTTGGAAATTCAAATCAGCCAACAGGATGAGAGCTACTGAAATCCTATTGGCTGTTCAAATCAGCCAACAGGATGAGAGCTACTGAAATTCTATTGGCTGATTTGAATAGGGCTATTGGTAGTTTATTGTAGGCTAGGGTTTTTTTTATTTTGGGTGGGCTTTTTTGTTTTTTATAGGGCAATTAGATTAGGTGTAATTGTTTTAATTTTGGATAATTTTGTTTGTTATTTTTCGTAATTTAGTATTTGTTATTTTTTGTACTTTAGTATTTTTTTATTTTTGAAATTAAGTTTTTTTTTTTTGTAATTGTAGATTTAATTTTTTTAGTAGGTTTAGGTTTTTTCAATTTGAAATTTAATGTATTTAATTTATAGTTATTTTAATTTTAGTATAATAGTAATGATAGTTTAATATAAAGTTTAAGGTTTAGGTTTAGGGGTTTATAAGCTGGGGGACGCTCCAGACTCTTTGTCATCAGTGACGTCATACGCCAATTCATGTGCGGTCGAGGAACAACATTACACTGAACTAACATGCTGACAAGAGGTGTCTGAACACAGCTCCTGAGATATCACCGGGGTCTAGCTGGCAACACATTGGATGTTACTTTTTTAGATGTAAGTGCTTATGTGTCAATTTATTTTTATCTACAGAATACATTTTTAACTCGTTGTGCGCCTCTCTTATGTGCTTTGTTTTAGGGGTTTATAGTTTAATTTAACTTTTGGTGATGTGGGAGGTTGGCAGTTTAGGGGTTAATAGTTTTATTTAGTGGTAGTGATGTGGGAGGACAGAGGTTTACGGGTTACTAACTTTATTTAGTGGCGGAGATGTCGGGAAGTGGCGGAATAGGGATTAATATTTTTTTATTTTTAAAAATGTTTTTATTGAGGTCATAAACATGAATCATAATACAAAAGTAAGACATATTTAGGTATTCCTTTTCATGTAACAAAGTATGCAGAGACCACGTTAACTAATATCTTACTACTAGTTTCTCCATGGCTCCTCGAAGGGAGTCCACTCACATAATGAACCTCAGATTTTTTCTATTTCAACACTCTTTTAACAAGTGGAGCAAATAAAGCAAACGATTGGACAAACAATAACATAACAGACAATCTCCGGTAGCAGCTTATAGGCATGAAATGTCCAATGACAGACTATAGGAGCTGTAAAGACAAGCTCCTCTGGTGTAAATAAGAAACAGCATTGCGGTACATGGGTTTTACACTGTAGTGTTATCAGAGGACAGGAAAGAAATAGCAAGTAAGAAGAAGGAATAAGAAAACAAGTTAACCAGAAGTGGGGGGGGAACAAGGGGAGGGGGGGGGGCAGCAAGTCAATAGGCACTCGTCAAGCCACATCCAGCGCGTTTTGCGGTAAAGCATCCCAGCTGGACCAAATGCTAGAGTGTAGGTCAATGAGCCCTCTATTCATGTACACTGCTTCCTCCATTGACCGCAGAGTAGAGAGGATCGCCACAACTTTCCCAATCTGGGGTGCATGGGGTTGTTTCCAGTGCCTGGCAATAGCAAGCTTGGTGGCCATCAGCAGGTACACAAACAAAAGTTTTAGTGGTTTGGGGAGTTTGGGGAAATTAAGGTGGAGTAGGTAAGTCTCTGGGCCCCTATCTGTCGGAAGGGCAAGAAGTCCTCCTAAGGCTAAGACTCTAGTCCAGAGTTTCTGGATTTCAGAGCATCCCCACCAAATATGTAAGTCGTCTCCTTTTTGATTACACCCTCTCCAACACCTATCAGAGGCACCCATATAGAATCTGCTCAGCCGACCAGGCACCCAGTGCCACCTCGTCAGAAGTTTATAAAAAAGTTCAAAGAGAGTAACACTGTGTATGGCCTGTCGTGTGTGTGCTATAGCTCTCATCCATTCCTGGTAATCAAAAACCTTACCGAAGTCCCTCTCCCAGGCTAAAATGTTGTGTGTCTTCTGAAGTACCGGGAGGTCTTGTAAGCACTGGTAGTGAACTGTCAACGGGCGATGTCCCTGTGTACCTATCTGGTATCTAGATTCCCATAGTGTAAGTTCGCGTGGGGCAGCTTTAAAGAAGCCCCAGCTTTGTAATAGTGACCTAAAGCGTGTGACCTCAAAGTGCATTTTACGCGGGATAGAAAAGTGTGTAATAAGCTCGGGTCCTGTAGCCCAGGCTTTGTCAATATACATATCTTTAATGGTCTCAATAGAGACAGCAGACCAGCAGGAAGCATGGGAGTCAGGGAGCCCCTTTAGGAGCCCTTGGATACTGTGAATCGGAGAAGGGTGGGGGGCCACTCTGGGAGAGTGACGCAGTTGATACCAGAGACCTAGGCAATGTCTTATGATAGGGTTACTGGTAAGGGAAAGGGGTTTACAGTGTTGCGGAATCCACACTAAGTCACGAAGTAGTACATCATAGGGCAGCGAGGCCTGCTCAATCTCATACCACCTGGGGCGCTCCTCGTTAGGGCCCCAGCTCAAGATGTGTGTTAGCATGGCAGCCTCGTAGTACATCCTAAGATTTGGGAGGCTGAGCCCTCCTTTATCTATCGGGGCCTGTAGTATCTTTCTTGCAACTCTGGGATGAGTGTCAGCCCAAACATATTTATTTAGGAGTGATTGGAAAGTATCTAGATAGGCAGCAGGGAGCTTGAGGGGAAGGCACCTAAACAGGTATGTAAGTCTTGGGAGGATCATCATTTTGAAGGCAGAAATCCTGCCCATCCAGGAGACCTCTCTGTATCTAGGCAATAAGAGCAACCGTATAAAGTCTCGCAGGAACTGGTCATAATTCGTTGTTATTACCTCTTTAAAGTCATGGGATAGGAAAACTCCAAGGTGTCGTAAGCCCCTCGGGTTCCAATTAAATTTATAGGCGTCTCGGAGGCCCTGTAGTTGGGTAGCCGGAATGTGTATCGGGTAAGCCTCTGTTTTAGACACGTTCAGCTTATAGAACGACAGTGTACCAAAGAGTTCGAACAGATTTAGTAAGTGTTGGAGTGACCTAGCGGGATCAGAAAGGAATACCGTTAGGTCGTCAGCGAAAAGGCTAAGCTTCTGTTTCGTCCCTTGGACGTAAATACCCTTGATATCTCTGTTTGTGCAAATGGCCTCAGCCAGCGGCTCAATGGCCAGGACAAAAAGGAGGGGGGACAGGGGGCATCCCTGTCGGGTACCGTTTTTGAGTGCAAAGGGCTCAGAGCAGAACCCCAAGCCTCTCACCCTGGCTGTCGGGTTAGAGTATAAGGCCCCCCACTGCTCTGCAAAAGGTCTCAGGAAGCCCCACCGCGTTAAGGACCGCCATCAGATATTCCCATCTCACCCTGTCAAACGCTTTCTCAGCGTCAAACGACAGGGCGAGAAGGGGTACCGTCGCTCTATTAGCCTCTGCAAACACGTTGAGAAGGCGACGTGTGCTATCTGTGCCCTGTCTGTTTAGGACAAAGCCCACTTGATCTCTGTGAATGAGCTTGGGGAGTAGTCTACCTAGTCTAGTGGCCAGGATTTTGGAGAAGATCTTAATATCAAGATTTGTGAGTGAGATTGGGCGATAGCTTTGGCAGACCGTCGGGTCCTTTCCCTCTTTTGGAATGGTCAATATAGCGGCCTCCAGGAATTCCTGGGGTAGGGAGCCCGACTGTAGGATTTCAGTATACAATCGCTGTAAATAGGGTATAAGTAGGGGGGCATAGGATTTGAAAAATAAGGGCGTAAAGCCATCTGGGCCAGGGGCCTTATATAGTTTAAGGGATTTAATGGCTTCTTTTATTTCTAGGGTGGAGATAGGGAGAGCTAAACCATCTGCCTCAACGGCCTCTAACTTAGGAAGGCAAAGGGAGGAAAAAAAGCCCTGTATAGCCTGGGAATCTGCTTTATGGGTAGAGGTACCAGAGTCTAGATTATATAATTCTCTATAGTAGGACATGAAAGCCCTACCAATGTCCCGGGGGGCATGGAATACTTCCCCTGAATAGCAGATCTTTTGAATCCGCGTAGCCTTAGTTCTGGCTCTAAGTTTGCTGGCCAAAAGTCTATCAGCTTTATTACCTTGGTAGTAAAAAAGCTTCCTAAAGTGGAGAAGAGATTCTTGTGTCCTAATTATCTCCTTAGATGTAATTTCTGATCTAATTTGGCCTATACGTTTGGCCAACGTCGGGTCGGGGTGCCACTTATTCAGTAGTTCTAAGGGTCTAAGTTCCCCGAAGAGCTTGGCTAATGTAGCCCCTCTTTCTCTACGAAGTTGAGAAGCTCGTTTAAGAAAAGTCCCTCTAAGGTAAGCCTTGAGAGTGGCCCAGAGTATAGTGTCACTAGTTTGTTTGGTATCATTAAGCTGCAAGAAATCTTGTATGTCCGTTTCGGTTTGTTGGGACCAAGGGTTTTTAATCAGGGAGTCAGCCAAGCGCCAGGATCTGCTGCTACCCTCAGGTGGTAACGGGTTCATAGTGGCCATTACCATGTCATGATCTGACCAGGGACATACCACTATCTTAGCCAAGCGCAACCTGTCTAGGGTCCAAGAATCTGAGAATAAATAATCTATACGCGAGTAT
Source organism: Bombina bombina (assembly GCF_027579735.1). Lineage (NCBI taxonomy): Eukaryota > Metazoa > Chordata > Amphibia > Anura > Bombinatoridae > Bombina > Bombina bombina. The sequence goes on along the minus strand of NC_069504.1, from coordinate 935,801,496 downwards.
GAGTGATGCGCATTAGAGTAATATGTGTAATCCCTTTCCGTTGTGTGTAAACACCTCCAGATATCAGAATAATTGTGTTCCATCATCAGATTGCGAAATCTCCTGGATGGCAGGCCCGCCTTTTTGTCTGGGTCTACATCTCTGTGAGAGCGTCTATCTATCGTGTGATCCCATGTGGTATTGAAATCACCTCCCAAGATTACAGATCCTCTCTTTAGCTGATCTACCTTCTCCAGCAGTTTCTTCAGAAATGAAGACTGTTGGGTATTAGGGGCATAGACATTGACAAGCGTAAACAGAGAGTCATTCAGAGAGCACACAACTATTAAAAATCTACCATCAGGGTCTCTTTCTATCGTTAAGGGAGTGTATTTAATGTCGTGTCTGACAAGTATAGCTACACCTCTTTTTTTGCTTGTGTATGAAGCCGTCTCACATACTGGGTATAGGGTGGATCTGAGAGTGTGGGGGGACAAGGGAGTCCAATGGGTCTCCTGTATGTAAGCAATCCCTACTTTATGTTTTTTAAGATGTCTTACCAGTAGGCTTCGTTTGGTAGGCGAATTCAACCCCTTGGCATTTAGGGTGGAGAATGTCAGCTCAGTCATGGGGGGTCTGTTAAAGCGAGATGGTGGAGTCCCATTTGTAGACCTGCTGCGGGGAAGAAAGAAGGGGGGGGAGGGATCAGGGAGGAAAGGAAGAGACAAAAGAGACAGAAATGAAAGAAAAAGAAAGTCAAATTTGGCTGTTTCCTACAGTGTAGGAATAGGATAAATCCATTAGCGCATATAAGCACTATCCTTGGCTTCTCTAAGATCTCCATAAGTGGAAGTCTAGAGTAACTCTACTATAGGCACTATCTCAGCACCTATTAAGTGGGGGGGGGGGTGTGATGGGTATATGGGAGGCCCCATCAATAGAAGGGTGAGTACTTGGGCAGAGGGCTTAATCAAGTTCAGGAGGGTAGGAGGATAATTTTTACATGTTGTGACTATCCGGGGTTTGTCGGGATCATTACTCAATCTCCTAAGTTTTAAGTCTAACTGGACTACGGGAGCAAATGTAGGGGAAGGGCGATAAGCCAAAACCTGGTCTCAAGGTCCGGCACCAATAGTTGGAAGGAGGGAATATTGTTAGGGAACTTAGTGAAGGGAGCATAGGAGCTGTATTAAACTGCATGAGTTCTTCTTTTAATATTTAGCCCCGACTTAATACCCTCATTGGGTTGAGTGGATGTATAGAAGGTCTTGTGGACCAAGAAAAGAGTGAGGGGTAGATTCATAATGACAAATTAACAACATATTTACCCATGAATAAGGCATGACATTACAGACTCAAAGCTGGACCTAAGAGTTAAAAAACCTGTAAGGGGTGAGCATTTAACATTACAATATACATAATAATAACATCAAGTCCTCTGCATCTTCCCATTTGGGTGCATACACATTCTAGTCCCTTTAAATGAATATGTCCATATATGTCTGGCTCCTAAATGCTAGGGAAAAAAAAGTTGTTAAGCAGTAGACAGAAAACATTCATAAACATCAAGTAACGTAGCAAACAAACAAACAAAGGGCAAATCAGCCACAGAACTCCTCCAAATCTAGGGAGAGTTAAATGCAAAGGATACTGTAGATAGGTGAACAGTCAACTTTTGTAAAAGTCCTGAACTTAGGGTCTGTCCCACCTACTCTGGGACTTATTCATACTCTCTAGATGGATACCAGGCATTAATCATCCCCGTTCATGGGGGGTTGCGCCTGGAGTCAGGCTGTGTTCTAGGAGGCTGTGTAGGTCTGCGAGGCAAAGGCTTCCATTCCGGGGCACCAGCTCTAAGGGGAGGCGGTCTTGAAGAAGGAGGCTCTTGATCATCTCTAGGTTCCGGGAGGAGGCCCCATTTTCCCAGTAGAAGTCGAGCATCTTCAGGTGCGTTCATTGTGAACTGATGATTATCTTTGGTCACAAGTAGTTTGACCGGGAAGCCCCACCGGTACCTAATGTCGTGGGCACGAAGAATTTTGGTGTAGTCCGCAAATGTTCTTCGTAAGTAGAGTGTGTGTGCTGAGAGGTCTGGGAATATTTGGATTTGTTCAAATTTTTCAGGAAGAGTTTTAGACCTCATATCCACGTTGATAAGTTGGTTCTTAAATGTGAAGTAGTGTAATCTGGTTACTACATCCCTTGGTTTATCTGAGGCTAGTGAGCGCGGGCACGCCACTCTGTGTGCCCTATCCATCAATAGGTCAGATTGTTTAGCCTCTGGGATCATCACCTTGAAAAGCTCCTTCAGATAATTTTCCAAGTCCTGGGGGGAGATAGATTCTGGGACTCCCCGAATTCGCAGGTTATTTCTCCTGGACCTGTCTTCTTGGTCCGCAAGTTTAGCTTCTAGGGAAGAAATTTGTGAGGCCAGGTTTTCAGAATAGGTTAGGAGGTTAGCATGGTCAGTGATTAGGTCTTCTTGCTTACGCTCCAAAGCATCGGTCCTATCACCTATTGAGGCTATGTCTCTCTTTAGGTCTGCATGGGATTTCTCAAATTTATTAGACAAGGACTCATGATGTCCCGCTAATAAAGATGTAATAGTATCGATTAAGGGTGCAGAGTCCTCAGGGGGTAGCCTATTTTTACTGCGCACATTTCCCAAAGCAGATCCCAGCAGGGACCCATATGTGGAGTTGGAGTCTGACATGTCATCCTCTGAGGGGTCCTGCTGCATCGAAGAAGCTGGCTGGAAGTGATCTAAGACTGTCTTTTTATGGGGCTTTTGGGATTTTGATTTTCGTCTCTGTGGTTGAGACATGTTGTGGCTCTCTTGACGGTCCAGATCTGCTGAAGGGTATGATTATATTTGAGGCGCTATTCTAACCATGCGTATCTCCTGTTTCTTTCTTCTGAGGAAAGCCTTCTGCCCCCCAGGACAAGGAAATATAGCTGGTCCCTCTAGGAGAGTATCTTGCTTGTAGCCCAAGTACGTTTCTGAGCCCCTAAAAGGGCATGCGTGATATGTAGGCCCCCCTTCAACCTCGCATCTCTTAAGCAATCATCACGAGGTTACAAGGCTCAGTCCCAGTCTGAGGCCCACTCTCCAGGGGAGTTGTCTCCTATTTACAAAGCTGGAAAAAGGGGTTTGGATATGACCCACCTTTAGCAGCAGGTGGGAAAGGGAGGAGAGTGGGTTCCGGATACAAGGTGTAGGGTATAAGGCACAAGGTGCAGGGCAGGGGCTCCACTTGTAATTTAACTGAAGCCTTGTGTCAGGGTTGTTCAGGCTTATAGGCGGTAGAGTGCTGTCACACTGAATAAACCTTGATCTCTGAGGGGTAGTGTGCCTCCCTGCCCCCAAGGCTGTAAGTGCAAAGTATGTTGTGGGGGGTGCTGCAAGTGGAGAATTAGCCAACTCAAAAGACTCTGCACCTGTCTAGTTGGTGAGAGTACCCCTGGGGCCAGTGGGTATAGTTATTTGTAGCAAGAGGAATGTCTCATGTAATAAAGGCAGTATAGGCCTAGTAGCCACAAAAGTATGCCCTCAAGGGCCTTAAAATTGTTAGGTCTTTGTAGGTGTGTCAAATTGGCTGGATGTAGCTGTGTCTCTACGCCCAATTATACAAGGTTCCCAGGGTAATAGGTAGGGTCTAAGTGCTGAGTATGGGAAGGCCTGTAAGCCAGCTCCCCTGCTGGGCCCCTCTTACCTCTGGGCATAAACCGGAGCCTCCGTTTCATGTGGTACAGCTGAGGTCTGGTTCTCCTTGTGTTCCGGCATATACCGGAGGCAGCAGGCAAGTCTCAAGGTAAGTAGTGTGACCCTCTCTTCTCCACAGGCAAGGATGGTTAGCTTCCAGAGGGGTTAAAGCATGGTGCTGGGAGAGAGGAAGGCCCCAAGCAATATGGCGGATCTTCGCGCCAAATCAGAAGAGGACCGCAATGTGCCGAAATACCGGGCTGGCGTGGAGAGCTTGTCAGCAGAAGGGTAAGCCTGGCCTTGTAGATCCTAGTGGCTGTTGGTCTCTAAGCCCGCCGGTGCAGTTCTGTCTTCCAAGCTAGTGCCGCTGTGGAACTGGGGCCCCTCCTCAGGCACCGCCGAGCCAGAGTGTAGCGGGAAGTCTCTGAGGTAACTGTGGTGTGTTTGGCCCCTTAAGCTAGCTGTGCATATCAAGGCTCCAGCTCCGGAGCGGATCCCCGACCCTCCGGAGCAAGTGTGAGCCGCTTCTAGTTAATCAGGTCTGGTCCGGGTCCAGGTAAGGAAAAGTGGACACTATTTTTGCACCTAGGTGGGTACCCTGATTAGTGTAGGGCTATTCCTATGGGATCTGAGGAGTAAATTTGCCTTCTGATGGCAAAATATGTATGGTGAATCCCACTTTTATTATCTAAAAGCAGGGAGCTCTCTATCTCCCTGCTTTTAGATAATAAAGTAACAGTTTTGTTGTGCAAAACTCATAACTACTGCTCTCAGATTGCGGAATGGATTGTGTCGTTATAGGGTGTAACTCAAGCTTTTTAGCCTCACCACAAAACTTGTAATGGCAGCGCTATGGAAATCCCATGCAAAAACGTTATTTTTTGAGTGCGGGACTGATGTTGCATTACAGGCTAAAATGCTTGCGGCACAGCTATACCGACAAGACTTGTAATGGCTGCATTGCTGTTTTTAATGCTGAAATGGCCGTTTAAAACATGAACGCAAAACTCGTAATCTAGGTGTTATTAAATTATAGTATCAAATGTGAACATATATATATATACTATATATATATATATATATATATATATATATATATATATATATATATATATATATATACAGTATATATTATGAAACATCTATTGCAGTGTATGGGCACCCCATGATCATCATGTTTTTTTTATCAGTTGTATTGAGGTGCTCCAGAATTCTAGTTTTCAGAAATCTGGAGGTTTGCCCTAAAAATGTACTTTTACAAACTGTAGCAGATATATTACATTGTTCGACAGGTATTTAAGTTTTTAATTTCAAATTCCTTCCTAGTTACAGTTGATTTAAATGTTTTATGTACTCTCTTAGTGTAATCACATCCCTTACATCTGCCACATGTATAGAATCATTTAAGATCTACTGTCTGTTTGGATTTATTGGGGGCCATACCTTTTTATTAATGATGCTAATTTCTGTTTTCAATATTGTCACTTACTAAATATAATATTTGGTTTATCCGGAAGCATTAATCTTCCTTAAGTATATGCCAATGTTTTTCTATAGTTTTTTTTCTACTTTTATGTGCTCATTATTGTAAATGGTTATAAATCTAGGAAAACAATGTGTGAAAAAAATATTAGACATTTTAGTGTTTTTTTAGTAATAGATCATCTCTGTTTAAATTTCTAACTTTAATGCTGACTTACAGTGGCAAGCTATTGGTGATTTGGCTGCATTTATTCCCATTTGAATTAGAGTTAGTCTGAGTTTGCAGGGGATTTTTGGTAGATCATTTAATAAATGTTATCCTGGGGTTAGGGAGAAGCCCCTATTCAATATTGAACTAAAGTTGTTTTTTTACTATGTGCCATAATGGTTGTATTTTGTTGCAATGCCGCCATATATGAAGCAAACTACCATTGTCTCAACAGCCTCTCCAACTTCTGGATAAATGCTATTTAGCTGGTTGGCATCAGATACCATCGATGGAGCACTTTATAGTAGAGCTCTAGGTTTTGTAGGGAGGTGAAAGACATGCCGTGCCAAATACATTTTTGCACCAATCTTTTCTAATTGCATTTCTAAATCACTTTTCTATCTGATAGCATAATCAGATTGTAATTTCCCAAATCTTGTAGGAAAGTCTTTTCGAATGCTGTTTATTTCAGGCATAATGATTCCAATGGGGTTAATGGTCTGAGTAGATCTGATTTATATGAGCAAGCGGTGATGGAATGGGATATCTGAGCATACTTAAGACAATTCATAAAACTCTCTCCGCTAAGATCACACAATTGCTGTCTCTCAATTAGTTTGTCTCCCTCAATAAAATTAATTAAGGGAAGTAGTGTGGTCCCAATCTTGCATTCACCCTGTATCCCTTATCTAACGCCACCAACCAATTCTACATTAAGGGGAATTGGAAACATTAGAGAACGGGTAGATGATATGTTGCAAACTGAATTTACGATCTGATCCCAAGAATGAAAAAGGTGTCTATGGATTTTGGGGTTCTTAATTATTTTGTTACCCAGCAGAGAGCGCTGGCATTGGGAGTTCTCAGAATATGTGAGTTTAAGGAGACCAAGCTTTGGCATCTCCAGACAGATGCCAATCTAGTACTCTCTCTGCAGGGTAACAGCATTGTAATAGTGTATAACATTTGGTAAACCCAGTCCATCCATGTCAGTAGATCTGTAAAGAGTTTATTTGTGTATACAAGGTTTACTTTTCCCCCACACATTTGAGTTAATTGTCATCTGTAGTTTATGTACATACCAGTTAGGGTAGATGAATCAGAAGGGCTTGTAGAATATAAAAAATTCTCGGGAGGTATTTCATCTTTATAGAGTGAATTATGACCCCACCAGAAGATGGGATTATAGTCCACTCATGTAACTCTTTATGTATATCATGAAGTAAAAAAGCAAAGTTCCTTTCAAAAAGTGTTTTGGTGTTGGGAGAGATGAAGGTGTCTAAATATCTGATTGTGTCTTTTTTTTAGTGGTCCCATAGTTATAGCCTTAGGGGGCAATTTATCAAGCTGAGGTGGACAGGGGCTCACATATGTGCCCCTGTCCGCCGTGGCAAGCCTCTGGCAGGCTGAATTCCCCTGGTGGAATTCAGCATTGCACATGAGCAATAGTTTGCGCTTGTGTGCAATACCGCCCCCTGCCCACGCACAGTCAATCATGCGCGGGTAGGAACTGTCAATCTCCCAGGTCAGATTAGACCCACAGAGATTGTATTTCGCCACTTTAGAGGTGGCGAAAGATTAGAGAAGCAGCGGTTCTGATGTGTAGGTTCTCTTGTGTGTGTATATAGGGGATAGCCCTGACTGGTACCATTTTTTAATATTGAAGGAGGTTGTTAGTGTTCCATTGGCTTTAACTCTTGCCGAGGGGGATGAGTATAACTGAAGAGTGCTGCATCATCTAGAAACCCAAACGCCTCTAATGTTGCTTCAAAAATGTTTAATTAATGCAGTCAAATGCTTTTTTCGCATCAGCAGTGCGAAAAAAACAATTTTAAAGGGACATGAAACCCAAATTTTTCTTTTATGATTCAGATAGCAAATACAAATTTAATTAACTTTCCAATTTACTTCTATTATCTAATTTGCTTTATACTCTTGGTATCCTTTGTTGAAAAGCATATCTATCTTGGGGTTAGCTGCTGATAGGTGGCTGAACTTTATGGCCATTTTCATTGACTTACAAATGTATTCAGCTAGCTCCCAGGAATGCATTGCTGCTTCTTCAATAAAAGATACCAAGAGAATGAAGAAAATTTGATAACAGAACTAAATTGGAACGTTTAAAAATGTATAATCTATCTGAATCATAATAAACATTTTGGATTTAATTTCCCTTTAAGTTGCTGAATTTAGCATAAGCTGTCAGAGCAAGTGCTCATATGTTATTGTCTCCCTCTCCCGACGTGGATCTAAGCCCGCCTGCATGAATTATGTCTGTTAGGACTGCTTTTATGCATCTAGATAGTATTTTCACTAAAATTAAGGAGTGAAATGGGTCTATAGGTACTGGGCCTTCAGGGAGCTGGCATTAATATTACTGAGATGTGCACCTCTTGCAACGTCAGTGGCAGTAAGTCACCTTCATCTAATGTTAAAAATTAAGATAGCAGGTAGGGTGCTAATAGGTATTTTAACATTTTATAGTAGATGTTGGGAAAGCCATTGGGACCCATTCTTTTCCCGATGGAAGATCTTTAATGACTAAATCTATTTCTGATATGTGGTAAGCAGGTTTAAAAAAGGTTTTCTTTTGGGAAGGAACTGATCTTACCTATTTTTGCCCTTGTATGTATTCTTTCATCTGACCAATTGTAAGGTGGAGGTATCCTCTGGAAGATTATAAAGGTGTTTATAGTATTCGCTGAATTGATCTTGCTATAATTTACTGTCATTGTACGGATAAGCCATCTAATCATTTCAGCTTGTAAATATGGGATTTGCTAGCTTTGGGCATTAAGAGCTCTCGCTAGGAGAGGATTTGCCCAATTGCCTTCATAGGAAAAAACATCTTTTGAATATACAGAGCTTTTCTTAGTTCTTCTTTAGTCAAGAAAGAATCAGTCCTCTTTAGCAGAGAGAAGGGAGGTGTAAGTGGTTAGATCCTAAGGGTCAGTTTTGTTTGTAGTTTGAGAATATTAGTATCGGTGGTCCAAGTCTGAACTTTATGTTTTATGCATTCACCTTTGACAATGGCCTTGTGGGCCCCGCAGAGATGAGCGGTGATGTAAAGCATTGTGTAAAACATACAGTATTGGATATATAGGAGCGCCAAGGCTAAGGTATAATACAGGTATCCGTGCCACTGAGGACCATTGATTTAATGCTAATTGGTACTATACCAACAACAAATGAAATCTTACAAGAGTTAAAAGTCCATTTAATACAATGTTTACAATAGAATTAATTTCACCATCAAAAACACAAAATACAATCTAAAAATGATATGATAGATATCTGTCGATCAAATATGTAATAAACAATTATACAGTCAGATTATTTCATCTGATATGGCTAATAAATAATGAGTGGGGAAAACTCCTCCACCTGCTCATAATAATTTAAATGATAGAATCAAACACCATAAATGAATCTTTAGCAAGTGAATATCGCAATAGGCGTGTGCCACAAAAAACGTGTACCACAAAATAAGAACCTATGTCCAAACACATTCTATTCCAATCGGAACAGTTATTGTGAGGAAACTATTATGTAAAAATTCTAAAGTGATGAATATAATAACTCACAATGTGAAATGACAAACAAACAAAAAAAAAATTAGATCAATACCGGTAAGTCCAAAAATTAGTGAAAACAGTGCAAAAATGTTATTAGTTATAATGTTTCCACAAAACAAGAAAAAGAAAAGAAAAAGAAACAAAATGTGACCAATAATCGATATATAAACAAATGTAATAACAAATGTGAATACAAATGTGAGAAAAAAAAAAAAAAAAAGAAAAAGAAATATACAATGAAATGTTACCCAGATGAGACTAACTGGCCCTATTTAATTGCTGTTACAATCGGACTGGATTACCCAGTGTGGTGTGAAAAAATGAGATGAGTCGACTTGGCTAAAAAAAAGGCAATTATTGAGAACAAAAAATAATAATCAAAACTTAATAGTTAATAAGAAAGTCATAAAGAACATATAAAAATCACAGTCTTAAAATGGATTGTTCAATCCCAATCGGTTAAGTCTTTTAACTATCCAGTTAAAACAAAAATCCTAAGGTGTGTATCCTGATCCAGTAATCCTAGTCCATTTGAAGACAGGGACCTGAAACCAAAGAGAAAAGTGTACTCAACAAAAAGGGGCCTATGGAGTTTAGCTTATTGGTAAATCAACTTACCCAAAGGCCGAAGTCCTGGTAGTATATGAAGCCTCACAGCACTTCATTCCTGTATTGCCTCAGTCCATTCCGCGTTGCTATTTGAAGGAAAATTGATGGCAGGCCTCTTCAGCCTGCACTCGTTACTCACAAAACCACTCCATTATCCATGGCTGTTGGGGTTCTCCATTTGAAACCCTCCAGTTCCAGTGATTAACTCTCTGCATTTTCCGGTTGTTCTGGGTTATCCCTGGCTCCAAAAGCACAATCGCAGTCTCGACTGCGTAGGTCCGAAATTTTTTCGTGGTCTCTGCAATGTATTTCCACTTGTCTTTGGAAACCAGTCAGAGTCCTGTGCACTTCTTCGATATCTCAATTGCATGAGGAGAGTTCCAAGACATTTTGACAAGGTGCGTGCTGGTACGTTGCCTCCTCACCGGTCTTACAATTGTTCTATAGACCTGCAAACCAGAGCCATTCCTCCTTGGGGCCAGGTTTACCCTCTCTCGGTTGCAGAGAATTGTGCTATGGAGGAGTATGTTGCCAATGCTCTGTCACGGGGGATCATCCGAAAAATCCTGCTCTCCTGCAGGGACTGGCTTCTTCTTCATGAAGAAAAAGGGTGGCGGGTAAAGACCATGCATTGATTATAGGGGTCTTAATCATCTTACCATTAAAAAATGCTTACCCTATTCCGCTTATTACGGAACTCTTTGACCGCCTCAAGGGAGCTACAGTCTTTTCTAAACTTGATTTGAGAGGATCTTATAATCTCATTAGGATTAAGGAGGGCCACAAATGGAAAACAGCATTAACACCAGGAGCGGGCATTATGAGTTTCTTGTAATGCCCTTTGGCCTATGATAATGCCCCAGCTTTTTTCCAGGAATTTATTAATGATGTTCTATGAGATATGTTGCAACAGTGTGTTATGGTGTACTTAGATGATATCCTTATACACTCATCCACTCTTGAGGCTCATTGTTCTGATGTTACACAGATACTTTAGAGACTATGTGAGAATGGCCTGCTTTGTAAACTCTAGAAATGTGAGTTCCATCAAACTCAAGTAACCTTTCTAGGTTATGTAATTTTCATTGCAGTGTTGCTTCATGGATCCTGACAAGTTGTCTGCAGTCCTGCAGTGCCTCACCCAGTTGGTCTTCGCTCTATTCAACATTTTTTGGGCTTTTGCCAATTATTAAGGGAAGTTTATTAAAAACTTTCTTCCCTGGTCAAACCTATCACTGACGATGACCCGTAAGGAGAATGATCCACTCCATTGGTCACCTACTGCCATTAAGACTTTTGGAGAGTCTTAAGACTGCCTTTTGCTGCCGCTCCAGTTCTGGCTCATCCTAACCCTGTCCTGCCTTTCATTCTTGAGGTCGATGCATCTGAGACTGGAGTAGTTGCCCTCTTGTCTCAACATCCTAAGCCTGCTGGTTACTTGCACCCGTGCGGATCTTCTCTAAGAATTTGTCTCCAGCGGAGTGGCAATTATGAAATTGGTGACAGGGAATTACTGGCCATAATTTTGGCACTCAAGAATGGAGGCACCTTCTCGAGGGTACTAGCGTACCAGTGCTCATTCTTACTGACCACAATAATTTGACTTATCTATCTGAAGCAAAACGTTTGTCGCCCCAACAGGGCCAGATGGGCGCTATTTTTGTTTCAGTTTAATTATGTGGTCTCCTACCTGCCTGGTAGTAAGAAGTTAGGGCTGAGGCCCTCTCCCGTCAATGTCTGCCTCTGTCCAAGACGAGGTCTGTACCTATTCCAGTTATACCTCCTGACCATATTTTTGGCTACCCTACATACTAATTTGACTTCTCTCTTAGGGGAGGAGATCTGGCTGCACAAACCATTGCAACTCCTGAGAAACCTAGGGGTAAGTGATTTGTACCTGAGAATTTTCGAACTAAACTATTGCACACTTACCACTATCCTAAAGCTGCAGGTCACCCCGGGCAAGAACAAAATGATTTGGTCTGTCACTCAACAATTCTGGTGGCCAGGGCTTCATTCTGATGTTGCTGCGTAGTTGCCTCCTGCTTAGTCTCTGCACAGAATTAGACTCCTCGACGTCTACCTGTGGGTCTTCTTCAACCTATTGCTATTGATGAGCATCCTTGGACACATCCTTTCCATGGACTTCATTGTCGAGCTCCCTGTTTTCCAATGGCAATACTGTTATCCTAATGGTTGTTGACCGTTTTTCTAAAATGTCACATTGCATTACCTTGAAGAAGTGGCCTACTTCTCAGGAGCTTGCTTCAATTTTTGCCCAGGGGGTCTTCCATTTACTTGGGTTACCCATGGTGCGTGCTGGGTACGTTGCCTCCTCACCCGGTCTTACAATTGTGCTATAGACCTGCAAACCAGAGCCATTCCTCCTTGGGGCCGGGTATACCCTATCTCGGCTTGCAGAGAATTGTGCTATTGAGGAGGTATTTGCCAATGCTCTGTCACGGGGGATCATCCGCAAATCCTGCTCTCCTGCAGGGACTGGCTACTTCTTTCTTCATGAAGAAAAAGGGTGGCGGGTAAAGACCATGCATCGATTATAGGGGTCTTAATCATCTTACCATTAAGAATGCTTACCCTATTCCGCTTATTACGGAACTCTTTGACTGCCTCAAGGGAGCTACAGTCTTTTCTAAACTTGATTTGAGAGGAGCTTATAATCTCATTAGGATTAAGGAGGGGCCACAAATGGGAAAACAGCATTTAAACACCTGGAGCGGGCATTAGGAGTATCTGTAATGCCCTTTGGCCTATGTAATGCCCCAGCTGTTTCCTGGAATTTATTAATGATGTTCTATGAGATGTTTGCAACAGTGTGTTGTGGGTGTACTTAGATGATATCCTTATACACTCATCCACTCTTGAGGCTCATTGTTCTGATGTTACACGGGTAATTTAGAGACTATGTTGAGAATGGCCTGCTTTGTAAACTCTAGAAATGTGAGTTCCATCAAACTCAAGTAACCTTTCTAGGTTATGTAATTTTCATTGCAGGGTTTTTCATGGATCCTGACAAGTTGTCTTCAGTCCTGCAGTGGCCTCGCCCAGTTGGTCTTCGCTCTATTCAACATTTTTTGGGCTTTGCCAATTATTATAGGAAGTTTATAAAAACTTTCTTCCTTGGTCAAAACCTATCACTGACATGACCCGTAAGGAGAATGATCCACTCCATTGGTCACCTACTGCCATTAAGACTTTTGAGAGTCTTAAGACTGCCTTTGCTGCCGCTCCAGTTCTGGCTCATCCTAACCCTGTCCTGCCTTTCATTCTTGAGGTCGATGCATCTGAGACTGGAGTAGTTGCCCTCTTGTCTCAACATCCTAAGCCTGCTGGTTACTTGCACCCGTGCAGATTCTTCTCTAAGAAATTGTCTCCAGCGGAGTGCAATTATGAAATTGGTGACAGGGAATTACTAGGCCATAATTTTGGCACTCAAGGAATGGAGGCACCTTCTCGAGGGTACTAGCGTACCAGTGCTCATTCTTACTGACCACAATAATTTGACTTATCTATCTGAAGCAAAACGTTTGTCGCCCCAACAGGCCAGATGGGCTCTATTTTTGTTTCAGTTTAATTATGTGGTCTCCTACCTGCCTGGTAGTAAGAATGTTAGGGCTGATGCCCTCTCCCGTCAATGTCTGCCTCTGTCCAAGGACGAGTCTGTACCTATTCCAGTTATACCTCCTGACCATATTTTGGCTACCCTACATACTAATTTGACTTCTCTCTTAGGGGAGGAGATCCTGGCTGCACAAACCAATGCAACTACTGAGAAACCTAGTGGTAAGTGCTTTGTACCTGAGAAGTTTGAACTAAACTATTGCACACTTACCACTATCCTAAAGCTGCAGGTCACCCCGGGCAAGAACCAAATGATTTGGTCTGTAACTCAACAATTCTGGTGGCCAGGGCTTCATTCTGATGTTTCTGCGTATGTTGCCTCCTGCTTAGGTCCTCTGCACAGAATTAGACTCCTCGACGTCTACCTGTTTGTCTTCTTCAACCTATTGCTAATGATGAGCATCCTTGGACACATCTTTCCATGGACTTCATTGTCGAGCTCCCTGTTTCCAATGGCAAAACTGTTATCCTAATGGTTGTTGACCGTTTTTCTAAAATGTCACATTGCATTACCTTGAAGAAGTGGCCTACTTCTCAGTAAGCTTGCTTCAATTTTTGCCCAGGGGTCTTCCATTTACTTGGGTTACCCAAGGTGGCGTGCTGGTACGTTGCCTCCTCACCGGTCTTACAATTGTGCTATAGACCTGCAAACCAGAGCCATTCCTCCTTGGGCCCGGTTTACCCTCGCTCGGTTGCAGAGAATTGTGCTATGGAGGGAGTATGTTGCCAATGCTCTGTCACGGGGGGATCATCTGCAAATCCTGCTCTCCTGCAGGGGACTTGGCTTCTTCTTCATGAAGAAAAAGGGTGGCGGGTAAAGACCATGCATCGATTATAGGAGGTCCTTAATCATCTTACCATTAAGAATGCTTACCCTATTCCGCTTATTACGGAACTCTTTGACCGCCTCAAGGGAGCTACAGTCTTTTCTAAACTTGATTTGAGAGGAGCTTATAATCTCATTAGGATTAAGGAGGGCCACAAATAGAAAACAGCATTTAACACCAGGAGCGGGCATTATGAGTTTCTTGTAATGCCCTTTGGCCTATGTAATGCCCCAGGTGTTTTCCAGGAATTTATTAATGATGTTCTATGAGATATGTTGCAACAGTGTGAGTGTGTTGTGGTGTACTTAGATGATATCCTTATACACTCATCCACTCTGAGGCTCATTGTTCTGATGTTACACGGGTAATTTAGAAACTATGTGAGAATGGCCTGCTTTGTAAACTCTAGAAATGTGAGTTCCATCAAACTCAAGTAACCTTTCTAGGTTATGTAATTTTCATTGCAGGGTTCTTCATGGATCCTGACAAGTTGTTTGCAGTCCTGCAGTGGCCTCGCCCAGTTGGTCTTTCGCTCTATTCAACATTTTTTGGGCTTTAACCAATTATTTATAGGAAGTTTATTAAAAACTTTCTTCCTTGGTCAAACCTATCACTGACATGACCCGTAAGGAGAATGATCCACTCCATTGGTCACCTACTGCCATTAAGACTTTTGAGAGTCTTAAGACTGCCTTTGCTGCCGCTCCAGTTCTGGCTCATCCTAACCCTGTCCTGCCTTTCATTCTTGAGGTCGATGCATCTGAGACTGGAGTAGTTGCCCTCTTGTCTCAACATCCTAAGCCTGCTGGTTACTTGCACCCATGCGGATTCTTCTCTAAGAAATTGTCTCCAGCGGAGTGCAATTATGAAATTGGTGACAGGGAATTACTGGCCATAATTTTGGCACTCAGGAATGGAGGCACCTTCTCGAGGGTACTAGCGTACCAGTGCTCATTCTTACTGACCACAATAATTTGACTTATCTATCTGAAGCAAAATGTTTGTCGCCCCAACAGGCCAGATGGGCGCTATTTTTGTTTCGGTTTAATTATGTGGTCTCCTACCTGCCTGGTAGTAAGAATGTTAGGGCTGATGCCCTCTCCCGTCAATGTCTGCCTCTGTCCAAGGACGAGTCTGTACCTATTCCAGTTATACCTCCTGACCATATTTTGGCTACCCTACATACTAATTTGACTTCTCTCTTAGGGGAGGAGATCCTGGCTGCACAAACCAATGCAACTCCTGAGAAACCTAGTGGTAAGTGCTTTGTACCTGAGAATTTTCGAACTAAACTATTGCACACTTACCACTATCCTAAAGCTGCAGGTCACCCCGGGGCAAGAACCAAATGATTTGGTCTGTCACTCAACAATTCTGGTGGCCAGGGCTTCATTCTGATGTTGCTGCGTATGTTGCCTCCTGCTTAGTCTCTGCACAGAATTAGACTCCTCGACGTCTACCTGTGGGTCTTCTTCAACCTATTGCTAATGATGAGCATCCTTGGACACATCTTTCCATGGACTTCATTGTCGAGCTCCCTGTTTCCAATGGCAATACTGTTATCCTAATGGTTGTTGACCGTTTTTTCTAAAATGTCACATTGCATTACCTTGAAGAAGTGGCCTACTTCTCAGGAGCTTGCTTCAATTTTTGCCCAGGGGTCTTCCGTTACTTGGGTTACCCAAGGAGATAGTCTCGGACCAGGGTAGCCAGTTTGTCTCCAAATTTTGGCATTCCTTTTGTGCTCAAATGGGGATCCAGCTTTCCTTCTTCTCAGCATATCACCCTCAATCCAATGGGGCTGCGGAACAGTATAATTAAGCTCTGGAACAGTTCCTCTGTTGCTATGTCTCAGATCACCACAATAATTGCTATTAATGCTGTCCTCCCAGTTATCCCTGGTCATGGCGAATTATGAGTTTCAGCCATCCTTGTTGCCCAATTCATTCATGTCTCAGTGTATTCCGCTTTGGAGGAGCATCTCCAGCATCTCCATTCCATGTGGTGCATATTCAGGATTGTCTTCATCGCTCTATGCAGCGCCAAAAGTTCCAGGCTGATTGTAGGCATCTGCCCGTGCCTTCCTACCAAGTTGGTGAGAGGGTTTGGCTGTCCTACCACAACTTGAACCTTTGTGTGCCTTCCAAATACTGGATTCCCGTTATTTTGGTCCTTTTCAGAAACTCTGATGGGTCAATCTTGTGGCCTACGCTCTTGACCTTCCTCCTGCAATGCGGCATCTGCAATGTTTTTCATGTCTCCCTATTGAAACCATTGGTTTGTAATCGGTTTACCACTGTGTTGCCTTGTCCCCGTTCCTATGTTTGTTGACAACCATGAGGAGTATGAGGTCGAGCAGCATTATGACTCTCGTATGTCCAGTGGCCGTGTACAGTATTTGGTTCACTGGAGGGGTTACGGTCTGGAGGAGCGTTCATGAATTCCCTCCTCTGATGTCATGCTCCTCCCTCCTCCGTGCCTTCCATGCCCGTTTTCCCCAATAAGCCTTTTGTCCTCTAAACGGGGGGGGAAGGGTCGTTGAGGGGAGGGGTAATGTCAGGTTTTTTTCCCTGCTTTGTTGCATGTTGCTGCTGGCAGCCATTTTCCTCACCTTTCTTACTGAATCTGGTTCAGAGTGTGTGATGCTGCTCATTTCCTTATGGCCAGACTGTTGTACATCATCCATGTGAGATAGGTAGCAGTCTCAGAATTGGTGATGTCATTACCTATTATTTAAAGGGCCTCTGTTCAGTATGCTTTGCCCTTGCATTGTCACAGACCTGTTTGTGCATACCTGTGTTCCAGTTTCTGTGTATTACCTGGCTAGTCTGATGTCTCTTCTGGTTCCTGATCCCTGGTTTGTTGCTGACTTTGCTGTTTGTTCCTGATCCCGGCTTGTCTGACTACTCGCTTGTGGCTCCTGACTCGGCTCGTCTGACTACCAGCTCTGATTTTACTCCTGGACTTGTGGACTTTTTATTATTGTTGTTATAAATAAAGGTGTGATTATTTTTGCACTTCCTGTCCAAGTCTGATTCCTGGAATCCTAACAGGATGCTGGAGATTGTTGAAGTAAGGATTTATCAAATTTCCATACATAGGGGCCAATTTATATAGCTCCGTATGGAGCTTGATGCCTTGTGTTTCTGGCAAGCCTTCAGGTTCGCTTCTCAATAACCTGTCCGCCTGCTCTGAGGCGGCGGACAGACATCGCCGGTTGATTGACATACCCTGCTAGCGGCTGATTGGCCACGAATCTGCAGGGGGCAGTATTATACCAGCAGTTCACCAGAACTACTGGTGCAAATGTTAAATGCAGGAGAGAGTATGCTGTCCGGCATTTATCGATATGCAGCGTACATGATCTGCAATATCAGATCATGTCCGCTCACAACCGTTCTTAAATGGGCCCCATAGTATATAACTGGACATTCTAATGTTATGGAAATTGATGCATGATCAGACCATATTGTGGGGACAATATCTGAGTCTCTGATTAATCGTAAGTTCATCTGATCTATGAATAGATAGTCAATGAGAGCATAATGGGATAAAAGGATTTGAATAAAAAGTGTAATTGTATTGGGAGGGGTTGCATTCTCCATATGTCTATTATCCTTAGCTGTCTGATAAGATAAGAAATTATGCTGGGGTGGCCTGGATGTTTGGGTTTTGCTTCATGGAGTTGATAATAGGATCTATTACCAGCAGTGGAGACTCCTTCATATGGGTGACAGCAGCAGTGCCCCACAATTGTTGGGTGCAAAAAAATAAATAAAATTAAATAAAATAGATAAAAAAAATGTATTCTATTTCTTTTGTATTTTATTTTTTATTCTAGGTTGGGGCAGTCAGATTACTATATTTCTATATTTTTTAGGAGATTGGAGGGTTAGCTTAAAATAGTAAATAATTAAAAAAAAAATATATATATATATATATATACATATATATATTAATAAAAAAAGAAATATGCCCTGTTTAAGAGCAATTTCCAGATGACCAGTCTACCCCATAAGACTTTTTTTTATGTCATTAATTTAGTTTCCTTTAGGCCGTCTACTCTCAAACCTCCTTAAAGGGCAGTTCCTAACCTCCTATTGGCCAGGCTGACAGCAAGAGGGCATGGTTGTTACACAATGATGCCCGGGTCAGCATGTGCTCCAGTCTTCAGATCATTGGATGCTCTTTACTGGAGATAGGGCTGGGTTTGTCCAGTGTGGCTTATTAAGGGTCAGGACAGTGCAGAAGCCCCAAACTGGGAGACTCCTCTCTGTGTAGAGTGGTGTGTGGCTGAGTGCAGTAGTGGCTCACATGCAGTGGACTGCTGCACCAATGGGA